>NC_065533.1:8228362-8528362 GCF_020184175.1 Aphis gossypii | reverse complement strand
TAATTACAAATGTTAAAAATATGTAATAGCCGTGTTAATTAATATAATGGAAATATATATAGTGATTATTAGTGTTGAAAATATAGTAATTATTTTATCATTTGTTTTGTATTCCATTTCAAATATGAAATAACAATACTGTGATCAATTACCAATCAAATAATAGTTAATACATAATTATAACAGTTATTACTCATTAGTCATAAGAAATTTATTATTCATTAAATATACGTTAATAAAATTATTAACATTGGCCGTTAATTATCAAGATAATTATAGTAATTTGATTAAAAAGTTAATATTAAGTATAATATCTACTATCTAGTATCTATATATTATGATACATCGACCCATTGTGTAAACTGTACTACAGTCACTGTAATACAATGTAAATAAAATTATCGATATTAATTAGACAACAATATAAACAATAATAAATACAAAATGTTAGTTAATAGTTATTAGTTATTACTTATTAATAATATTACTTATTAAATACCGTTATCATTTGTTATATTTTTAAAGGAACAAAAAGAAAAGAAATTGCCATTTGATATAACAATGTAATAACAATGTATATAGTAAACAGTTAAGTGTTTATACCTACTATAACTGTTGTTTGTAGTTTTGAAGATATCTTTAGGTACCTAATACCTAAGTGTAGATATTATAACTATTTATATTAATATTTAAATTAATTACATTTTGTAATTTATCGGGTTATATTATCATTAGGGCCAGGATTTTTATGCAAATGCATATTCTTCTACATTTAACTTATAATAATTCTGATTAAATATCTTGACGTTTCGTAATACGTAGATTAAGCTATCAAATTTTTTTTTTGCATATTTTTGCATATTTGAATGAAAATGCTTATTAATTACCTACATATTTCTATATAATTGCATAAAAGTTGCATTTTTTAATAGTTGATGAATTTTTTTTTTTTGCAAAGCAAGGCGAGTGTGCATAAAAGTTATTTTAAGCATTGATTGGGAAATTGCCGTCGCCGATTTTTATCGACAGTCTGCGTATTTGTCTCAGATAACTTATCTGCACTTTAGGTATACGCACACGACTTGTGTATTTCAATTAGTGGAATAAAATAATTGAAATTATTATTTTTTGTTTAAATATCCAAATCAATATTTTTGTCAAAATTCGTAATCTGAAGTTTAGATTCTAAACTATTGTATCTGCGACTATAATATGTATAAAAAAATAATAATATTGGTTTCATATTTATTTATGAGTTAGTATATTAAGCACAATTTATAAATATTCAATTTTAAAGCTTTTTGAAAGAACCATAAAGTTGTTACCCATACAAAATGAAAAGATTTCTAATGCCCATAAATACTAAATTATATAAGTCTTAATATTTTGAAAATTTCAATCTGTATAGAATGGATTGAGTTTCTATGATTAATATTTTTTTGATTCACAGCCAATTTACTAAAAATGGTTTTAATTATAAATTATTATTTGTAGGGTGAATATTATCTAATATAAATAATATTGTATTAATTTGAACTTCTAACGCCGATAAAAGTGTATCGTAGTTTTATGCTAACATTTTTTAATGTAAATAATAATAACTTATGAGAAAATATTATTTAATATTTTTATATGAATACAAGAAGTGATTTGAGACAGTTGATATTTAATATTAACTATAAGCATATTGCAGGCCGGATTAAGGTTTTGGTCGCCCATAGGTTAAAATAAATTTACCACCTAAATTACATAGGTAAAAATTTGCTATTTCGTTTCGACCGTTAAAAGTTGCCACCCTAGGCTTTAGCGTAAACAGCCTAAGCGGTAATACGGCCCTGACTATACTTAAAATGTTCATTAAATAATATAGGTAGCCAAGTAGGTATTTATTAACATTCTAAAAGAGCGTCAATAATTTCAATAAAAAAATCTTTAAATATAATAGACATTTATATCATCTATGATAAGTAAATAATATATACACCCTTGTGGTCTTGCAAGCTACAAATTATGAAGCGCTACAATTTGTTTATATATATTTTTTTGTGACATATTAATAAATTCGGCCACTCCTCCACGCTCGAAGTATTGTCTGAAAAATGCTACTGCGTACCAAAGATATCATAATAATATACACGATACATCTATACGTATTTATTAATCGAATAGGTGTTTTGTTAAAATAAATTATCATGATATTTCTATCTTCTATCGTTTTGAACTCGTCGTCGACGAAATCGTAATCTTTTATTAATATAATAATATTAAACTTAAAAAAGTGCGTATATTTTACGATCGTGATCGTAACTATCGGTATCACTTATCTTGTCTAACGCCGTCGACATCGATAGCTGCAGCAGCTGTTCGTGTCATTCGTAACTATCGTTCACGATACATATTATGTGAGCTGAACGATTTAAAAAAAAAAAATAGAAAGCTAATGCCGTATTATTAGTCGTTATTACTTCGCCGAGACGAGACGTCTGAACTCGAAAATAATAATATTATTATTGGATTATAAAAACAGCGATCGTGACGAGCTGCTGTACGCGCAGTAACGCAGCTGGTTATCGCGGCGATAGTATACTGTGTACTATCAGCGGTTTCGATTGTGGCGTTTTCGTCGGTTATCACCGTCGACACTGATAACAATGTTTTGATTTTTATTGCTCCGGTCGAGCGCGGTGCGACTGTATAATTCTAAAACAAGCAATATACATCGACTTCACGGCTGAAACGACGGCAATCGACAGGCACACACGAGTACACACATCGGCGAGGCCTTTTCCGCGGCGTTCGACTTCGTCCGCCGCCGACTCTTATCGTTCAAGTGCCGTCGGCGACGGCTCGTCGAACTTTCGAAGCAGAGTTCACCGACACAGACCGCCTTTGTCGCAACACCTCCGTCGGTCGTTTCTTCCAAAGTCGCCATCACGACTACGCTGCAGACGACCGGCGTTTCACGGGTGACATGGTGCTGACGGCACTGTCGCCAGGTGCGTTCACGTTGTTGTTGCTCACTGTGATCCTAGTCCTGGCCAGTGCGCTCATCGTATCCACCGTTAAATTGTCTCTGATCTGTAGTCCGACTTGTAGAGACACGGACGACGAGGCTATCGAGTGCGAGTACCGCAGCTTAGACGGCGACGCCAAGGAACGAAGACCCAATTCGAGCCGACGACAACCAGCTGATCGCCGCTAACGACTGTTGTAGCATAGACGTCGACGACCGCGGTGAGTGTACCTCACTTTTATGTACTGCTATAGGGATTAGGGCCCGTTATATAGGAATAAAAAGTACACGTGTAAG
The DNA here is from genome assembly GCF_020184175.1 of Aphis gossypii. NCBI lineage: Eukaryota > Metazoa > Arthropoda > Insecta > Hemiptera > Aphididae > Aphis > Aphis gossypii. Next base: position 8,525,052 of record NC_065533.1, on the reverse strand, counting down.
CATTATAGCTTGGGTTCGATAAACAAATTCTGTACGTATACTGCAGACGATTATTCAAGTCTCTATTTTTATTAGTTATGAACAGGGGTCGGGACTTATAGCACTAAAAAGCACTAAAATATGCGCTTATGTAATATGCACTAAAAATGAAAACATATGCTCTAAAAACGAAAAAAAAAATACTTAAAAAGTTATTAAAAAAGGATTCATTTCATATAAATATAAAAACCATTGTAATTTATTTATAATTATTAATTAATAAAATAAATAAAAATAATAAAAATAAAATCTTTACAAAATATAACTATACATCATAATTTTCGTCTTTTCAATTTATTGAGTGTAGACTGTAGAGTGTACCTATTACTACACTCAAAACAAATTTTTGTAATTAATCGTTCAACATTTTAATCATTACATTTTAAACAATAATATTTTCTATTAATCGTTAAAAATCGTTAAATAAGCGTTAAATAATATACAAAAACCTCTAAAATACGCAAAAAACCCAAAATATGCAAAATAAAATGCAAAATAAAATTCCATATTTGAATTCTCCGTACTATAAAACGCATTTGTATATCACTCTGTTATGTTTTACATCACCTATGATGGATATGCAAATGCTGTAAGTCCCGAACATTGGTATGAAAATCAATCGATTAGTGAGTTGTCGACCATCGTCGTGCATTGCAATTTGTCGCATTCTCGCAATACGTCCATTGGAATCTAGGAAAAAAAAGCCCCAGAAAAAAAATACGGTAAAAAAAGCCCCGTCATAGGAAAAAAAAGCCCCGTACCTACGAAATACATGTCACTTTTTTATAATAGTGTACATTTTATAATTTTAAATTTTTAAACAATATACCTATCTATATTATAATATAATATTTTACACTATCTAGGTATAAATATACATTCGGAATGTAAAAGATTAAAGCATAGGTATAGCAATAAAAGTAGGTAATTTATTGTCATTTGACTTTATCTTATAAATGATGAAGGTATTATATTTTATTGTAGACACTATCTGGCAACTATGTGGGTATGGTAGGTTAGGTAAAATGAAAATGGAAGTTGCTGCAGACCAAGCAAAATTTGCGTTAAGTAATGTAGGAGATTATGGTAGTACAAAACTTGGTACAAAAAAATTAACCGAAAACCACTTAAAAAATTTATGCATGCGAATTAAAAATAATGATATAAGTATATTAGATTTTCTTATGGCTATTATAGCCAAAACATTAGAAAGCAATGCAACTAATGTTTTTACCTTTAAACATTTTTTAAAATATAAACAAACAACAAACTACAATTAATAATGTATTTTTAACTGTGATATAATTAATTTATATTTATATTTATTTTAATAATATGTATTCATCTTATTTACATTTTTACAATAAAAATAAAAAAAATAAAAAATGGTTATGGATACTATGATTATAATTAATTGGATAAATCATAATATGGTATGGGGCTTTTTTTTCCGGGGCTTTTTTTCCGGGTACCGTCCATTGTTCGGTGCACAAGATCGTGGTTTATTATCGTATTCGCTCTAGACTACAGGATGGCAAGACAGCCAAGACATGACAATGCCCCGGAGCCCTAGACCTTTCCAGTAATTACAATTTGTGTGTACAAACATTTTAATTTTGTTTTAAAATTTATGTCATACTATTACATACTAAAAAAAAAATGTAAAATATATCATATAAATACCTATTATTATTTATTTCATATAAGAGTATGGGTTGGGCTGAATGTTTATATTATTAATTGAAAAAAATGTAGACAACGCAAAATGAATCAATAGAGAGTTAGATTAAACTTTATTTTATCGTTATGAGTGTATGACTATTGACTATACTGCAGGATTTAATAAGTATACAGTATAATGTAAAATTGCGTGAATTAAATAAGCTAAGTTTTTTTTTTAATTGAAAAATTTTGGTAGCATAAATATATAAAGCCAACATTTATCTAATAGGTACTTAATCCGGAGTCTTCAATTTATATTTAGGCTTCTATCGTACCTAACATTTTATTTATACATGCTTTTTGTATTCATAGGCGTAGACTTCAATTTTCGGTCGAGCCTGGAATAATTAATACCCCAAACTTGGACAGTGCCCCTATTTTTTTTTAACACATACATGTACATTCTAATTATAAATTAAAAAAATAAAAGCTGTGTAAATAGAATCAAGTTGTATTACTTGCAGCATACTGCATACAATAATAGTGTGCTAATTTCTAGACATTACATTTTTAAAGTTAAATTTTCATGATCTCGAACATATTGTTATAAATTTATAATTAATTATATACCTATACAAATTTGAAATTTAATTAAGCCTATATGTATATGAGTTTTAAATACCCACGAATATTGATTTTGAATTACAACAAATAATAACAAATAGGTAGGTAATTAGCTTCGTTATTCGTCTTCAAAATACGTAATTTCGTCCAAATTTATTCTATGAATGTATATAAAAATGGGTATATTTATTAGATTTTTTAGTACCAGTATGGACAACTTATGAAGAATTTTAAATTTTTAAATCGAAGATTATTTTTAAATTTTTTGCTATAACAAACATTTTTTATGAATTTCTAACTATGTACTAAGTAATTTGTAATTTTCGAGGATTTAACAAATTTTTGTAAAATAAAAATGAACTTTAAATAATATTAAAATAGATTATGACTGTATGTCTGTATTTTTATTATTTTTATACAGTAATAAGAACAACTTTTATAGAAACTTGTATTAAATTTTGCCCCTGCGAATATTTTTTTTTATTGAAAATTATTGATTATTTTTATATCACTACATTCATTTTTCTGAAAATCTAAAACAAATCATGAAATAATATATTTAGTGATATATAGACTGTCTCTGTTCAGAATCGTTTTTCATATACAATGATATACATTCATTTCAAATTTAACATCCATTTCAGTGACTCGTTCAGCACCTACTTAGTACTGTACCTACAGTAGAGCGAAACCCACTTGTCTATCTTTTTTGATTATTTTTATAAAACATAATTGATCCTCATATATTTGTAAATAACTAAAATTGGTTAAATACTCAACTTATAAAAATAATCGAAGGGGGGAGGTTAAATCAAATAATATTTTCATTATTTTGTAAATTATTATAATTAAGTTACTTAATATTGAAATTAAATTTATTAACTATAAAATATTTCAGGGGGAGGGGGATTGAATCCCCAAAACCCTCCTCTTACACGGTCTTGATTATATTATTGTTACTACTGGTATTAAATTAAAGTAGTAAAGTCATTACCACCTTATCTTATATCAGTATGACAGTATGAATTAGCTCATGGTATAAAAGTATAAATAGAGTTTATTTAATATGTTATAAAAAATACGAGTATAATACATTGGTGTATTTATAAAACCAAGTTAAATAGTTGGCTGCCTTTTGGACTGGTTCTATTTTCAATACGTCAAATCATTTCATCTAGGTATTCTATTGTAGAAGTTGTCCCATTTTCAAATCTACAATTATAATTTAAAGATAATTTAAAATAATTAAATACATAATAAAAATTGTATTATTATATTTACCTTTCTTTTGCATGTTTAACTTGTTCTTCTAGGGTCTTGAATTTTTTAGGAATACTTGAAAATTCGTTAGATTTTGTTTGATTTGTAATTATTTCCATTTCGAAGGCCAGATTTTTATTTTTCAATTTAAGAACAAAATTTTTAATGGACAGGTCTGATTTATTAATATCCTCATCAATAAAATCGTTCCATCCCGTTTGGAGGTTTATAGTTTTTATTATATTTTCTGTGTTGTAGTGGTTCCATACAGTTTTATCAAACTCGCGACGTCCATTTGGAATCATAAATGTTTCAGTAATATAACTTATGAGTTCCGATAAATCTAAATTTTAATTATATTTATTAATAAAATATTAGTTGAATTTATAATAAAACTGTTTTTATTACTTTCGTTTTGTGGGGCTTCTTCTTTAATTTTAATCCAGATGTCATCGATTTGTTCAACAGGGATCAAAGCAAGAAGACACATACGGCGTATGGTTTTTTTTATATTAAAATCATCATTTTGTGATAGCCCTAAGCTATTAGCTTTATAACATATGGAATTTGCATAATGATATAAAGATATTTTAATGATAATTTCTTCCATTAATATTTCTTCAATAGCAGGTATGAGGTTCACATCAATACAAATGTTACTAGGATTAAACTTCATTTTAAAATTATTAGCAGCAAACCTTATGATTTGGAACATTTTCGAGTATGCTTCCTTACTATTATCATATAATAATGCATATGTCTACAAATAAAAATAATCTTTAACATAATTAAAAATAAAACCAATATTAGAATAAAATTATTATTACCGTTGTTATTATTTTTTCTCCAACAAAGCAATGGAAAGTACACAAATAATTGAATAATTTACATTCTAAATTAATTTTGAAACCGTCCATAAAGATTATGTTTTCAGTACATAATTTCTGAAAAAATTCTTTTGTTCCAAGTAATACAACTCTATCAATGTGACCTCCATACGCTAAAATGATATTGTTAATACATTAATTATTATAATATAATTATTATTTATTAATTCAATTGAGACTATTTTGTATAAATACCTAAAACAAAATCGTTTTCATCATTTGTTGTATACATGTTGGCTTCCTCAAATAATTTTCTTTTATGTCCTTTCGTTGAATTACTTTGTACGTCAATTACAAATGATCTTCGAATTATGCGTGGTTGCATCGCACTACAATACCTATATCATTAACTTGTTTTAGTATAATAAAATTGTTAATTTTTACTTTTAAAATACCTATTAAGGTATATTTTATTTTATGTATATTATTATACAAAATTCTAATAGTTTCTACTAAATATATATAATATAATATACGTAATGTATAATGCAATTTTATGATTTATTGATTTTTAGATCAAAATTTAAACTATAGGTATTATAGTATTTTATATACTATTATAATCACTTAGGTATAGGAACTATAAGTTTTGTATAAACTATATAATAATATATAAATAATTGTTTTATTCAATTTAAAAGTTGAGAACATAAACAATTTGTTAAGCCTATAAGCTTCCTTCCGTATCAAGTGATGTGTCAATAAAATTGTAATAAAAGCCCCTCCTTATAGTGGAACTTAAATAATATACTACTCAACTAGGTACTGATATATTCTTCTAGGATTTTTCTTGCGGGTTTTTTATTGTTAAATATTTTATGTAGTTATTTATTAATCTTGAAGGAATTGTCGATATTATTCTAATATTTGTTATCTATCAAAGATAGTTACTAAGGACATAATCAAAAATTTAAAAAAAAAACAATTTCTTGTATATCTGTATACTTATTAAAAAAAAGGCAAAGCTTGAAAGCTACTTTTGAAAATGCTTTGTTCGTATATAGATATTTATTATTAATAGTATAACCATACACTACATCAGTTATTACTTTATTATACATTTAGAAAATAGTTCATTAGATAAATACTCTTTAAATTTTGGTTAAATTATTATTTCATGATATTAATATGTATTAATAATTTAATTTTAAGTGTTATACAGTGACGACTATCCTATACATCAAGTGTATCGACGGATACATATGATTTTGGATGGTTATGGGGAAATTATTAAATAATAATTGTTGGTGGGTGGGTGTACACAGATTTTAGAAATTTGGATACACATGGTAAATTTACTGTAGCCGCCACTGGTGTTATAACTGGTATAAGAGGTGTATACAATAATATAATAATATAGGTAAATTACCCCTTGAAATATATTATTATGGTCATATTATAAATCCAGTAGGTGACATTTTTTATGATTTTTTAGATTCTGAACGAAGTGATGATACAATCAAACTAATTATTTCTACGACACCTAAAATTCAAAGTTACTTTTTAAATGAAAAAGTAGTATAAAATATTTATACATTTTTGATTAAAAAAAATATGTATAAATTATAACTTGTAAATGATAAAAAAAAATTAATGTAATATTGTATTATTTGAATAATAATGCAAATAAAACTTCCCGATTCATACATCATATATTATATTATATATTAGAAGCTTTTTAAAACTGGTTGAAAAAGACCTAATTTATAATACTCGTAACTACTATTTTATTTCAAACATTTTTTCTTTATTGTTTATTTAATATAAACTTATATGTTTTATTTTATTTTATACCTAAATCTTACATTTTTTTTTTTTTTAAAAAAACAGCTATTTTAACTGTATTATTTTTAATATAATTTATTTTTTACGGTGGATAAATGTGTAAAGAGCGGAATTTAAAAATTCGTTAACCCGGGCACTGGCTATTTGCTTATAAGTTGGTTGATAGCAAACCTTGTTGAATACGAGTAGATTAAAAATGATGACTTCGCACGTACGACATAGGCAAAACGCGTTTATGCAGTCTGTGTAGAACTCGTTCAATTTTGATTCTGGAGTAAATTCAACTATGTTAAAATTGAATTGTGACAATATTTCCTAGGGCAAGACGCTGCGTTTTTTTCTATTATTACCGATATTATAACGTTTAGAAATGCGAAATGTCAACATTTTTAAATGAACTTTAACTTTTCAAAATTAAATTTTTTTTTTAAAACCGCAGCGTTTTACCCTTGGGAATATTGTCACAATTAAATTTTATAATAGGTATATTAACTCTGGAACCAAAATTGAGTGAGTTCTACTCAGACTACGTAAACGCGTTTTGTCTATGTCATACGTGTGTAAGACGGAGACAACACATGCGAATATGCGATATTCTCTTATAAGAGGACGTCGTACCCGCATGTGTTGTCTCCGTCTTATACACGTACGGCATAGTATATTTTTGTTCACCAGTTTCAAAAGTATGCTGTTCGTTTTGATACTATAGAGTGTATTGACCTATTATATAATTTCAAGGTAAGATTATTATCTAGGGCCTCACGTAACCTTTTGTTGATATTATTATTTTTGAGTAAGTTATGATCATTTTAAAATATTAAGTTTCAAAAAAGTCATAATTTAAAAATAATAATATCAATAAAAGGCTACGTGGGACCATAGATAATAATCTTACTTTTAAATTACATAATAGGTCAATTCACTTTATAGCATCAAATAACAGCATACTTTTGAAACTGGTGAACGAAAATGTGCTGTACGATGTACGTGTGTAAGACGGAGACAACACAGCGAGTACAACGTTCTCTTAAATAAAACTTATGTATATACATAGGTACAATAAGCCAAATACCACTCAGTCATTAATCGCTGTATATCTCAAAAACTACACAACATGCGAACTTGAAATTTGAAATAGTGGTTCTTCTAATACTTTAACTGAGTAATAAGAAAATGAATTAATTAATAATAATTATTCACCGCCAATACACGTATATATATAATATATATATATTATGCAGCACGGCGGCTAGCGGGTTTCCAGCTACTTGCAACCTATTTTTTTTTGTTAGTCGTATAGATAAGAATTATTCAGAGAAGTTACTGATAGAAATAATCTCATGCATCACACATACACCAATATTCTTATTATACAATAAAAAATACACACGAATGAAGCCGTTTTATCAGTTTATAATAAAAATATGTACCTAGTTAAATTCTCTAAAATTTTAAAAATATTTAAATAAAATAAAATAGTTTTAAAAGTTATTATTAGATCATGGGAAATATACAGTACTTATGGTTAATTTATTTCTGCTTATTGGTATAGACTATAGACAAGTGTTTATATCAATTATATCAACCAGTGTATTGCCTTTTTAGACGGGACTATACACGGCGTATTCCGCCGCGTTTTGAACACTGCGTATTCCGCTACGTTTTCCGTCGAATTAAAAATGCTTTGATCTATATCGGAATAGCTATAGGTTATACTTTACGATGTAATACGCCGTGTTTTCATCCGCTGTGGAAAACTCAAGCCGGTTTGCGTTTTGGCGGGCAAACGCCGAAGTAATAAAAATGCGGCAAAACGCCGTGTAACTCCGATCTTAATATTTTAAATTTATTTTTTAAAATGGAAAATTAAATTCGCCATACAAGTTCGGAAAGGCTGAGTGATTATGTTAGTAGCGAATGTGCGGCTGTATATCATTTGCGCATCGTCTGTTTACCCATGCTAAAATATCGTACATAATTTACTCATTACAATTTAATGGTATGTAATAAATAGATCTTAATAATTGAAAATAAATTGAAGTAATCCAATTGAATTGTAGTCATAATTATATAAATGCACATATTGAAATGAACACTTTTGTTGGTACATTACAGTCATATTTAAAATACAAATATACATATAGTTTGAGTAAAAATAAAATAAAGTAATTAAATAAATTAAACACTATAATAAATAATAGAAAAGTTAGAAAACAAATAGTACTTTTGAATATACTCCTTTGTATTTGTCGTGTTAAATATTAATGATACGAAAATGATGTACCAAAAATTCGAACGATGCACAAATGTCTAACAAAAAAGGTCAAAATTAACAATAGCGATACGCAAACGACAACCAGTGGAATGTACATTCGTATATATTTCGAGATTTCAGACATCGGCCCGATGAATGAATTGGAATTTGTTATAAATGATATGACAACGTCTCATCCAATTTTACCGCAATCGTATGCCTTTGAATAGTCAAAATCGTGTTCTATACTTCTATGTTACATATTATGTTGGCACTGCACGCGTAACCGTATATACATCATAAAAAGGGAAATCGTGAGAAATTGTACTACGCCGATTTTTTTTTGTTATTTTTAATTTTTCTTTATCAATTAAAATTTAAAATTAAATATTAGCTATTATTTTTATTTTTTTATTATGTCACAAATTATGAAATATTTTAAGTATGTCGCCTGCAGCCCTCTATAATACAAAAGTTGAGAAACACAGGTATAGACAAAAAAAATTAATTCCTTACAATCGCCTTGAACATGATTGCATTACAGACTTAAATCACATTATTTATACGAATCATATACGATTCCTAGTGCAGATTATAATATTATTATAAAATATAATAAATATAATAAATATATAATAATATATATAATATATAATAAATAAATATTATTATAAAAGAACATATTATGTTCTTTTATATTTATTTTAATGTTCAAAGAGTTCAAATAGTATATTGATTAATATTTAAATATGTATTGATAATATAAATTATTTATACTATTTGTAAGAATTATATTTTAAATTTTTAAATATTTACCTTAAAAGTATTACGTTCCTTATGATATTCTTCGATGTTGACAACAACGATGGACTACCTGCAGCTGTTAGGTGACGATTGACAATCAATAATAATCGCATGTGAGGGTAGTTGCAGAGCAGTTGGGTATGGTATTTGTTTGTAAAGGAATTTGGATCCAGCTGCCGTTGCATTTCTTTTAGAGTAGGTAGTCTTCTTTGCAGGACACAATATTGTTTGAGAAATTGGGTGGTGGTAAAGGTATAGTAGTAAAAAGAGAGACATAATAAATTGAGCCGACTCTATCAGAATATTTGAACATTGAACATGCCCCACTTAATAAATTAAAACAGCAGTATTATAATACTTAACAAAGTGTGTATAGGGAGTATATTTTGGAAACTGTTGGTACCAACAGTCTATACAGTCTATTTAATATTATTAAGTTCCTCAATAAGTGTGTGCGAGTGCGTAATCTTATATATAGACCCATTACGCCATATTTTAGGGAATATATGGACTAAGTACTGGTTTAGTTATACTACGTTCCATTAATGATTATACGGCTACACGGCTAAAAATAAAGATGATACTTAACACTTATTCTTATTCATATACGGTCCTTTGTACACTTCTATAGCAATCGTTGTGTAAACAATAAATATACCTTATACATAAAAGGTGATTTGATAGTCATAGTTATATTTTTACAAAAATATGATTAAATTGTACCGGCTATCCTCAAGGGCCGAGTCGCACTATAGAGCGGTAAAAACACGCGTTTACCGCTTAAGTACCGCACGTCAAAAACGCTATCCAAGAAAACGTACTCCATATAAAATAGAGCGCTCCAAACTAGTGTTACAAAAATGCACGTTGCCGCGTGACACCGCTGTACGCTAAGGTTTTGTGTCTTGTCGCACTGGTTTGGCGCCTCTATTATGTTATGAAGTGCGTTTTCATATTAAGCGTGTTTGACGCGAGGTACTTGGATGGTAAACCTCATAATTAAAACCTTTTACCGCGAGTCAAAAACGCTAGATGCAGAGCCCAACTTAGGAATTTTGGGGACCGGGTCAAATTTTCTAATGGGGCCCCAAAATTAATTATTATTTAAATGCCACTTTAATAATTAAATATTAACATTGGCCCGGGGCCCCAAATAATATCGGGGCCCGGGCTGCAGCCCCCCTAGTCCCCCCTCCTAAGTTGGGCTCTGGCTAGATGAAAACGCACTCCGTATATAAAACGTTTAAAAACTAAACTATTGCAACTTGCGAGAAAAACACAAAACGCAAAACCGTACAGTATACAGCGGCGGCACACGGTAACGCGCATTAAAATCGCACTATATAGTATGGCTCGGCTCTAATTATTTATCGGATTTAACTTTTGAAACTTAATTTAAGTTCGTCGTAGAAAGTTAACTTAAATATTAACTCTTAATGCTTTAGAATTTTAATTATATAGGATTTAAAAATGTAAGAAAATTGCTTTCGATTAAACACCACGAAGAATTTAAATTAGGTTTGGAAAATTTTTTCGGAAAACTTGGTTAGCGTTTACTATTAATAGCTTTCGAGTGAATAAATAAATACGTATTTTTTATACCTAATTAATCATAATTAAAAACTTTAAAATATTTTAAACATGTTATTATATGATACAATATGAAAATTAACATTTTTAAGTTTATTTATTTTAGATATAATAGATTAAAAATTGTAAAATATGTAAAAATATGCAAAAACAAATTTTTATTATTTCTAGAATACTATTATTTATTATACTTCATAATTTATTATTATTGCATTAAATATTAGTTTATATTGTATTATTATTATATGTTACTATGATATGTTGTTTCAAATTTTGAATTACGAACGACCAGCAATTTGAACGTAAAATAGATTTGTATACTTACAAAACAACACACGAAGTTATTTGACATTGGTGCATATTTAAATGACGAGATTTCTCCTGCAGGAGTTAAATTAATATCAATATCTTCTTCTTCATTTTTATATTCACCGCTGTGAATCAGATTCTAACATTGCTTGACATAAATCTAGAAGAAAATTTGCTTGTTTATTTTGGTTTTCTAATAATGTATTTTTAATGAATGACTGTTTAGATTTGGCTTTTAATTAATACTTTTGTTATGCTTGAGTGTATTTATCCTACTACCGTTTACTTGAAAACTTTGTTACGGGCATGATCACAAATAATACAATATAATATTTTACTATCTGTTTTAAAAACGTCACTTGAAAATTCTTCAATAAATAGACGTAACTTGACACTTTTTCTTTGAACTTTCGGCATTTTATAAAACTGATACTGTTATTAAAATCGCTCAAATTTTTAAGTATAAATGTCCACACATTTACGCAACACACGACGTACTAACGAAATTAAATACTTCTGTGCTGTCTCACTATATACGTCGTTTAACAGTAATTCTATCGGTCGTCCGACTAAGATAAGATAGGTAATATTTATATTTTATATTCTATACTTACAATAATTCGACAGATAAATCAAAAACTATTGATTTTATGAAAAAAAAAACACTATTTACTTTATAATTAACAATAAATTAAAAAAATTTGATAATTTAAGTTAAAAAAAATCAAAATCCCAAAAATCTATAAACATGTAATTATATGCATTGTGCTCAAAATATGCGAAAAAATTGGTTCTATTTAAACGAGAATAAGCTAAATCGTGGAAAAATCTGCAGACAACCAATTAATTTGGACTTAAGGAAAAAAAACATGTAAATTCATGTATAAATCCTAGCCCTAACTCGTCAGTACCTCATCATACTTCATTATCTATATTATTATTTTATAGTAATAGATAAGAAAATTAACAAATAAAGTTCATATAGGTAGTAATATAATATATTGTCAATATTTTACATTGACAGAAACTGAAAAGCGCTTCGGATTTCGATTCATTGGCTCGTATCTAGTATAGTTAGTACAGTTGTTAGCCGGGTGCGGTAAGGCGGGGTGACCACGATTTTACGCAAAAGTTGGAAGCTGCATAGAGCGCTTTTAATTGCTTTTTCTGATACTAAACTTTCTATAATTTGGGGTATTTTCTTGTTAATCATAATAAAATAATCCTAATATTGTTTTATAATATTTTATTTATATTATTTTACCAATGAATTTATACAAAAATATAGATGAATGGATTTTATTTATGAATATGTAAATAAATACATCAGTGGTCGCCAACCTTTTCAAACAAGTGAACTACATTTGAAATTTTAATTTAATAGGTCTCTTGAATAAGAATTGTTTGATGGGGAAAAAAGAAAAAGGTCTAAGCTTCAAAGAATAAATAAATAATTTATTGTTTCTTCGTAATAATTTATTACGCGATTGACCGATAATATTAAAATTAATTTTTACAACGATTGACCTATGTACACAAAAATATCGAATGATAATAATTTTCTTATATCCGTCGATATAGCAAACAATGCTACTTTGAGACATCGCACGCGAACACGTGTTTTAGTGACGCACGTCCTCTGCAAAGAAATCAAACGAATATTTTAAATTTTTGCATTAACACTTTCATTTTTACAATAAATTAAATAAATCTCGTTGGGTAAAAAATATATCACCATCATCCGTCATTTTCACTGTAACATAAACCATCACTTATAAGTTATAGATTAAAAAAAGCAGGTTTTTCGTATATTATTGTAATTTCTGTATTCTATAAACGTTGAACATTTTTACACGCACTAATTACTTTTGTGGGCTATTCAAGTTTTTAAATATAAAAAAAGTACATTGGTTATAATATTATTAATAATCTGACGTAGTGACGTTGTCAAATTATATTTTATAGAAGGTTCATTTATTTTTCGTGTTAAAAATTACGATTATAAACGTATTTATAAATAATAATAATATACAGACATATTGTAATTCGTGGAATTTGTCCGCTAGTAGCTGTTGCTATTACACGTATATCTTATATTTTATATAGGTTATACAATTTAATTTATATTAATATATTATAATAATTGGTTGGTAAACTTATTATAGAATATACGTTTTACGTATTACGTAATATTATATTATATTGATGGTCGGTTCAGTGTTTGAGAAGTAAATATATTTATCACATACGAACTGTGCGCGTCGCAGTAATAAAACATTTGATTTAACGTTTTCTCGAAAAATATGTTCATCCCTCATAATGCAGGTAACAAAAATAAGAATTCCGAACGACACAATCTGCTGAGCAGATGTTGTATGCGTGGGAACGTATACCCGGGAGGGTGGTTATTCTATCGTTCGAAATCTAGAATATTCTTTAGTAACATTGTAGGGTGGATTTGTGTGGCTGCGAGTGGCTTATTGTGTTATACAGTGTACGTTTGTTGTATTTTTGTTGGAATTCAGCTGTTCGTCTTCTTTCAGCGTGTCTAATCGATATGGGGCGGCCGTCTATTGTGTCGTATATTGTGAGCGTTGTACAGCGATGAGGTATGAACTCCGAAGGCTGTAGGCGTAGTGGTTCCCAACATTTTCCCAAAATTTTGTAAAAAAATCTCCGAGGCCCACTAACAGCACACCTATTATACACGAATCAATATAACTATAGTGTATAATATATATTATATAAAACTACATTAAAACATTCGATACCGTTAATCGTACACTTATTGTACGCTGTATAGTTAATACTGATTAAATATTATTATAACCAGAAATATTATTAGGTGCACGACAAAAATATATAATAATTTTATTTTAAATGTAAATACTATTTAATATTACACGGTTCACGGCCACTGTAGGTACCATAATACGTTGCTCGCAGCCCATGGGTCGGGAACTGCTGTTGTAGGAGATAATTATATATTATAATTTTATATTTCTAATGGAATTTAGTGTTTACCATATTGCTGTTGCTTAGTTTTCATTCTAGAATATATTTTCCACTGTTTAGCGAGTGATTGACGGCGGCTATTTTCGATCGAATATATTAAACATTATAGTTGCAATGAGTTCTCCATGCAATCACAATATCTAATAATTCTTTGAAGCAATTAATAAATTATCAAATTATCAATAGGTTCAGTTAATTAGGACCATCCAACTCAAAAAATTAGTAATTATTTTATTATCATAATAAATAGAATTTATAGTCTCGCTAGGATAATGATTAAAATTCGTTTGCTAGTCAGGGTGAGTTTTTACATTGTGTGTGACGTTTACGAATTCGTTCGCCGCGGCAGCTATATAATTCTCGACAATATTTATCCATTTTGACTTGATAACGTCTTATAAATCGATAAATGCCAACTGCATGCATGAAAAAGCATAACTCATGGTCACGTTCCGCCTAAACCGAACGTTCGGCTTTGTTCGAACATAACAAAAAATATTCTCCGTTCGTGCTGAGCGGCTGCGCGCGCAGCTATAAATTAATCTGTATTATTTAAGTAAAAAAATATTTGAATTAACGAATGCAAATAAATGTTAATTTATGGAAAAAATTGTAATTTTCAATTAGCTCCTCCTTTGTATTATTCAAAGGAATGATAATAATAATTAATTAATTATTCATTAATAATAATTCAATTCATTTTATAAAAGTATGCAATTTTTCATCAATGTTTTCTTATGACGTTATGACGTTATCACTGACTTTACAGATAACCCAGTTTTTTGGTTTAACTTAAATTAACTGCTAATGAACTTTTTTTTCGAATGATCGAATGAACACATAAAATTAAGATTTTAGAGTACCTCATAATCTTTCCATTCGTATATAATTCCATCACATTTTGGTTTAATTACTATTGAGTACTTACTACTAATACAAAATTAAAGATATCCATCATCAATTAAATTATATAAAATTAAAAATAAACTCTTAGCAGTACTCTTATGAGTTATTGACAGTGGAGCTTTATAATTTATAATATAATTGTTATTATTTCATTAATATTAAAATGAAAATGTTATATAATTGTATATGAATAGAAAGATGATTATGAGGTATTCTTAAATTTAAATACATTTGATTAATTCATTCGAAAAACATAAGTTCATTAACAGTTATTTTACGTTAAACCAAAAATGGATAAATATTGCCGTGTATTATATGTGCGACCACCGCGACCGGCCGTGGCGAACGAATTTGTGACGTCACGCGCAATATTAAAAATCACCGTAACTAGCAAACGGATTGTCACAAATTAATTTTAGTGGTATCATTTATTTCGTCATCGGATGTACTAATGTACTTTAATTTAAGCCAAAGAAAATTTAATGAGTTGAATGATCCTTTAATATGTAAATGATGATATAAAATTTTTTAATAGGTATAATGAATACTACAGTTGTAACTTTTATGAAAAGTGGCGCTTGACCTTGAATTAATTTTCGTGCTATTTACATGTATGTAAATGACACCTTATTTTGACTACTTTTTTTAATGTATATAAGTTAAGATTTAATACTGTTTTTGTTATTTTTAATTTTTTTATGATGTTTTATATTATAATAATATTTCTACATCGGAATAGTCGATATGATATACCTAGCTATGATTTAATTAGATAATTAATCAAAATAATATACAACGATGCAAAAATACGATGCGTAAACAGAACTACTATGTTTATTTTTTTAAAGTAATACGTAGGTTAGTATAACGTTCGTCCCGCTCAGCGTCATTAAATAATATTATGAGAACGCCGAGAACGTGTTTGGCAGAACCAATTTGTTGTTGTAAAGATACGTTTTCTCTTCGGCGTCCAACGCTCTGTACTATAATAAGTATTTTGAATGCGACGCGGCGCCGTTGTCGGACCAGTGTACCTAAAATGCCATCGTTTGGACGCCGCGGCCGAATAGCAACGAATATTATTTGTGCTAAACGCAGATTGACGATGATAAATATTAAAATATTATAATAATATTAAAATTGTTTCCTAATGACTGCGATGTACAGTGTTTTATTTTTTCTATAAAATGATAGTTAGCTTTTAGATGATTTATGACGCCATAGGTATATATAATCATTGTCATTATAATATTATTATTCAAACGAGTTTTGGTATAATTAATAATTATCTATTCTGATAACCAGGCGATCCCGAGTTCGGCGTAACAACGAATATTATATTATTATTTAGTTGTTCGTTCGACAAACATTATTCGAAAAATGTGTATTGGTGGTAGGGCTTATTTAAACGCGTATATTAGATATTTCATGAATGTTGTATTCAACATCTCTGTTGTGGTAGTATAGGCCTCACACACGCGCGAGCGCACATACATATTATAATATACCGAGTGGTCCATTTAAGGTAGAACACTTTTTATTTTAAAAACCATTAACGTTTTTGGAAATATATTTTTTACATAATTTCTCTCTTAAACGGTTAAATAAAAATACTATATCAATATTTTTTCGAATGTTGAAAAAAAATGTCGCTTTGTAATCGCTCAAAATCGTGTAAAACGAATATTTTCGGTCAGTGTCGTTTTATAAAGTATATATTAAGCGTCTTTTTCGATCGCTCCGTATACAACGAAAATATAATAATATTATCGTGGCAGATGTTTGAAATCGGTGTTCAAATAAACTCCAGTTCTAGAATATTCTCCCGAAACCTTTGACGACGAATGGGGGACGAGTGTGGCGGGCGGAGTCTACGTTTATTGTAAACAAGTGCGGTATTCGAGCTTCGCGCTACGGCGCATGCGTCGTAACAACAACAGAACCGATCGTCCAGCGCAGGTGCCCGTCTCTCGACGCCGTCGGCCGGCGGGGCTACCTGTAGAGTGTCGGGTGGTGCGGGGACCAGCGACCCCAACTGGCGGCGCGCCGGAGGGGAGACGGTGTAAATCGCGGCGCGCGTGTGTTCGAGAAACGGCTCCGCGGACGGGCGAGCGGTGGAAGGGTGGTACGCTCCGTTGGCCGGGCGGCCGCGCGTCATTGGTCGTCGGGGCGTTGGCTCGGCGTCATCTCGTCCGCGTTTTAATCCGGACGGTTGCCCGCACTGCGACGCAGTACACTTGCTCTATCGATCGGCCCGCGTCGTTCGCGTTACCGGCGCCACTCGCAGCGGCTATACCCGCCCCGGTTACCCGGGCCCGCATTCGTTTTGCTGTACGCGCTCCTGACGGACGCGCGTCCGGTCGTCCACTTTTAGTCAACAATCGTCATGGCGGTCGATCACCAGTCGTCGTAATAACAAACATTCCGCGGTGCTTCGTCGCGTGAACATGGGCGCCCAAGAGTCGTCGTTCGATTCGTCGTCCGAGGACGAGGATTCGGACGGCAGTTCCTGCAATTCTTCCCGAGTTTCTCGCCGTTCGTCACACACTTCGGTGAGCAGAAAATATCACAATACTAATAACATTATCACATAATGACGTAATATTTTGAAATTTTATCGCTGATTATTTGTTAATCGCCTTTGTCCCCATTTCCGGATCGCATTAACCGCATTATATATAATCGATATAACTCTCTACTGTTATAATATTATAGACCTCATAATATCAGTTAGCTATTGTCATTGCAATTCGTTCGGAGCGATTTAATGTGTTAAGCTCTATTCAATATATTATTATTATGCTAAGATTATATTGGAATATCGAGAACGACGTTATTACATTCGTCATTATGATATTATGGTATCTCCTAACCTTTGCAATTATAACTAATTGTTTTTTATATTGTATCTATATTATTTATTATATTTTGGTAAACATTTATTGAATACGTAAATCATAATCCATAAATGTTTTGTGGCTTAAATAAATGTGACTGATGATAACAGATATTATAAAACCGTATATTATATCGCTTAAAATAAGGTGTTGTGTTTGGTTAAAAATTGTGTACTACACCGTTAATATACTTTGGTCATAAATAATAGGAATTTTCTTTGAATCGTCGTTGTATTTTACTTATCAACATATTTCAATTTATTTATATTATATCTGAAAATAATTTATTGAGAATGATTTAAATACCCGTTTAAATGTTACACGGTTTTTTGTAATATAGATTTTGATGTGTATGAAATTACAGGATATAATATATTATTGAGTTGGAGAAAACGAAAGGATAAAGTGAGGTGGTGTGAGAGAGAGAATGAGTAAGAGGAAAAGAGAGTGAGAAGGCACGAGAGAGAGAGAGAGAGAGAGAGAGAGAGAGAGAGAGAGAGAGAGAGAGCGAGAGAGAGAGCGAGAGAGAGAGAGAGAGAGAGAGAGAGAGAGAAGAGAGAGAGAGAGAGAGAGAGAGAGCGAGAATGAATGAGTGAGTGAGTGTGAAGGGGGAAAGAGTGAGACGGTATGAGAGAGAGAAAGAGAGAGAGAGAGAGAGGGTAAAGAGTGAGACGGTATGAGTGAATGAGAAAGGGGAGAGAGAAGGAATAAGTGAGATGGAAGAGAGATAGCGAGCATAGAACTCCGCTATGGTCGCTACGGGTGTAAATGTTGTGTGATATACATTAAACATGCTGTATGTGAAAAATATTTAAGCTATGAGCCGAAAGTCATCTATCATGTTTTTTTATTTGTAATTCAACGACTGCGTGTGTGTTAACGGTGCTCTTTAATAATTGATTAGTCGTTATCTTTTAGTGTTCGTATGCATGTAGATAATACGTACCGTGTATAATTAATGTATAATTATTGTGTATGCTTCTATATGTCGGGCATTTAAGCCGCGGTTATAAAAACATCCGTGAGAAATATATTGTAATGAAACCGGTTGTGACAAAGTTTACTGTGACACAAATGTTAAATCTAGGACGCTATAGTGGACGTGTGGTGGAACGAAAACGACAAGGGTAGTCGATTTTCAAGGTTATTGGAACAAATACATTATTAAAAAAAAAATTATCTTTTGACTGAGATTCGATACCGACCGCTTTTAAGTTCAAGACAGATGATTTTCGAAATGCATTTGTGTCATATAAATGTGGCGAAGTAAGGCATATCAATTATGCGCTAAAATGAAAATAATTGTTTTCTTAAAACATCAATCTTTTGACAATTGTTTCAACTATTATTCGATAACTTTTCTAAAAATATTTCCCGAAAATTTTAAAATGAATTCTTTTAATTAAATTATAGGTTTATTATTGTTGGTATTCAAAATTTAAAAATAAAATGTTGAATGGTTAAAAATTCAATTAAAACAACTTTGGGCGTATTTGTGTATCAAAGGTCATAGGTATCGTACAAGTATAATTAGTATAAATAAATACAACTGTGTTCACAGCTGTATAATACTATTAATACTACATTTTTAATATTACTTACGTAATTGAATTTGATGTACTATTTTAAAATAAAATGCTCTAAATAAAAAATTATAAATGTCGGTCACTTAAATTTGTCCAATGTGGATAAATGAATAAATATATAACACATGTTATCAATAGTGGTAGGAAGAAGGAACCTAGTGATAGAAAGTACTAGATAGTACTCTGCGTTCATTTTTTGATAGGGTATTATTATTATTACAGCGCATGTGTTTAATGTAAAAAGAAAATTAAGTTTTGTTATCGCTTAGACCGGAACTATACACGCATTGATAATAAAGAATTGATGCGCCACGCCTATACTTATAAACATTAGGTCATAGTCCATAGACCTTTTACTAACAGACTGGCCTTTCGTATTCATAGAACGGTCATAGTTAGAGGGCGCGCTTTTTGTGTGACTTGTGACTCCATAATATTAATATTATTTCTAGAGAACAGATATCCTCTGCCTCACAAAGGTGCCTATTGTCCTTTTTTTATCATTTACTATAAATCAATTATTGAAATACAAAATATTATTGAAAAAATGCATGGATTATAAAAAAAGCACCTACATTAATTGTTTGATAACGTATGATAAAGTCGAATAGTCAATCCATTCTTTATTATCTGTATGTATACACGGCGTATTCGCCGCGTTTCGAATGCTGCGTATTCCGCGGTGTTTTCCGCCGAATTAAAAATGCGTTAGTTTATAATTTATATCGGAGTAGCTATACTCGACGGATGTAATACGCCGCGTTTTCATCCGCTGTGGAAAACGCAATCCGGCTTGCGTTTTAACCGAAAGTAATAAAAAGCGGCGTATTACGTCCGTCGTGTATAGCCACTCCGATATAAACCAATGCATTTTTAATTCGATGGACAACGCTGCGGAATATTCCGTGTTTAGCTTCGACCTTATACGGTATAGTACATTTGTGTACGATTATAATAATTATATAAAAATAAGTTTCAATAATAACAGTAACAATAATTATTTTTCAATAATTTTTGAATAGAAATATAAATAAATATATAAAATAAAATATTGAACGAAAAGTGTTGATTAATAAAACGAACAAATGATCTTATGATTTCAGTATTGCAATTCCTTCCTAATATATTTTTTTGTCAAATAACAATACATATCATGAAAAGTGACATGTTTTTCAAAACTTGTTTCTAAATGTTTCAGGATTAAGCATAAATTACGATTTGCATGAGCTAAGTATTTTATAATACCTACCTATAGTATAAACGAAAGCATGCAGTATCAGTTCATTTCTGACAGTCGTAATGTAAAGTTGTTGTCGTATATTAAAATTATCGTTTTTATGATGTCGACTTCGAATGATAAATGTTTTTCGCAGGTTTAGCCAATTATAAATAAAGTTATTATTTGCTTAAAGGGTAATGGTAACTATCATATGAAATGTACTGATAATTTTAACCTAACAAATAAAAAAGACAGGGTATGAGAAACATACATTGATATTTATAATATTTTAAAAATATTTTTAAGCGTTTTCGTGTAATAATATTATTACAAATACTATTGAGCATTAAAAATTCTGTGGTGCTCGAGTAAAATGTCTTATGTTCAAAATTAATAATTTCAGGGAAATTAAATTTAAATTTTGAATACATTTTGAGAAAAAACTTTTTATTTTAATAAACTTTAACATAAACAAAAAATATATAGCCACACTTGTATAAAATACTCATACATGAGAAATGGGTTAAAAGTATTAAGTCAAAATTTATAAATATGTGTTAAAAGGTTTAAGTCTACTTAAACTGTTTATATATATTTTTAACTGTGCATAAAGACTTATGTGATTTAATCCATTATGACCAATATTTTCAATAAAGGCGCTTTTTACACATTCGTATTATGACGCATTGGACATGGATAGAACTTAGTTCTTTTTACCCGCAAAGATCCCTTCAGATCCCTTAAAACAGTCATATTTCGTATTCTTATATAATTCAATACCTACTACCATCAATTTGCTAAAGACCTGATGAACATTATTAATAAATGTATTAAATAGTTGTAGGAATTAGTGTTATTTATTGCCTGAACTGCATATTCGATCTTCATCTTTGAAAGATTATTAAATTCAAAATTATGTCAGTTTGGAGCTTGCTTTAATTTATTATACTGTTACTTTCAATTTTAAACAAATTTGTATAATATTCCTCTTTAATTAATGGCTTAAATGAATCCAACTATAGAAAGTTTAATTACATTAATTTGGTTAGAAAACATATATATATATTATACTATTAAAATCTATTGAACAATTTAAATTTACTCTTAAATCTTCATTTGTGAATAATCAATTTCAAATAGTTTTCATCAAATGGGGAAAATTAGAAAAAATAGACTTATATTGCGGTATTGAAACGATTTTTAAAATAATTATAAAAGTTTTTTTCTCCCAATACTTATTCAAATAAATTTATTTACACTCAATAGTATCCATACAAAACCAAGTTTAAAATATAGTTATTTATAAGTTAGTAATTACTCTTATATTTCAAAACGAATGAATAATTTAAACATTTTTACAATCTTTCTATTGTTATTTTTAAATTTTAATTGTATAATACCTTTTATAGGATCATGTAAGGCAAACACTGCTATAGGCTGTACAAATTTCTTAGATACACTTTGCCACGTTAAGACTCTTCCGTAATTTGCTTTATTACTACTGTCTTTTTAGGATTTTACTTCTCTATTAATCCCTAAGCTCAATTTGAGTTAAGTTCTCTAGTGTTGACACTTAAGCTTTCTCGTAAACTAAGTTAATCTAAAAGTATAATACTTTTTTCCAATATAATTTTTAGCTGAAAACTTTTTAATTAAAAGTTTAAATACATTTGTATCAAAACCACTGCCCAAGTGCCATCAAACGTTCTCTTATGGTATTAATACAAGGATGTGTAATACATTCTGCTCTTTAATAAACTTATATCCACTAGATATCTAGAAAAAATACATTAAATTGTTTTTAATCAAGTATTTTTTAAATTATTTTATTATCTAAACTAAAATTATAAATGTACCTTAATTGAAACAATGAACATAATAACATCCAGTTCTCACTGTAACTACCTAAAATTTTTGGAATTTTTAATGTTTGAAGCATTATTTATTTCATATATAATAAATCAGTTAAGTTTTTTGAAAGGTATATTGTTGTTGTAAATTATTTGCTGGAAACTGTTAGTAGAGTTTTTTTTTTAATTTAATATAATTCTAATTTTGTAATTTTACGTTTTGCTTTAAAGTCTTGGTAACATCTGTTTTAATTATTTTTGAATTATTTTTGAATTATTGTGTTGTTATTTTTATTTTTGTTTAGTGAAAAGTAAACTTTTGACGATTTATTATTTACTTCCTTTATTTTTTATATTGTTTAGTAATTTTCTACATCATAAACACATGCTACTGAAAATTAGATAAATCAGTTTAATTTGCAGGTATTACATTTTTAAAATACTATGGACGTGTTTTTTTTTTTTATAATGTAAGAAATGTGAATATATAGTTTCTTTTTTACTGTGTTTAAGTATTACTGTACATGTAGAATGATACCATAAATCTCAAAAGTTACAGTTCAAGTTAAAAGTCCTTAAGTTTTATGATTTAATTTGTTGTCTTATTTAATATATATTAATGTATTAATTTTTAAATTTGATATGATCATTTTGTATAAGAATTAAGAAATATTTGAAATTCTTATATCCTGCTTAATAATTTTAATATAAAAAAAGCCACCGATTAATCACTGATGATGTTCTTACCTTTAACTTTTATAATAGATCAATTTACTTTAATATTTAAGCTTACTACTCAAAATGGGATCTGTTTAACCTAAATAATTCTGCTATTTGTCTGTGATATTAAGACAACACAATGTGTCATGTCATGTCACACAATGTCATGTGGGTTAGTGTAAGGTCTTAATGTTAAAGAACATATTATAATACAAAAATAAATATATAATTTATTAAATTTTATTTTATAAATATTTTTTATTGTGTAAATGTTGATCTGTTAATTAATCCAACAAAATGATAAAATGCATTATTCTTGTGTACAACATGTTTGCTTGATATGGAATAAGTTTTAAAAGTAAAAGTAGATTAACATTCGGATCATAAACAATTCGTTCAGATATATTGGTTATATTATAATGGTACTTAAAAAATAATATCTTGAAAGTACTATTACATTCAGCGGCATATTGGGGGGGGGGGGTCCATACTACTAATAGTTTAGCATATATGCATGCATATTTAATAGTTTTTAAGTACATAAAAGTCAAAGCCTTGGTGATAACTAATAAATAATTTTAAATTAAAACATAATATAAATAAGTATAAGGTATATGTAACATATGAGAATACGTTTATCAATGAGTGAAGTGTACTTATGTTTAATTTTAAAATTGTATACTACAGAAAAGAACCACTTAGACTATATTCATAATTAAGAATTGAAATATATATATTATGCAAAAAACAATATATTTTGCTGTCAGCATTTTTTGTTTAAAAACTTAAAAACAACAAATTTTATAATAATAGGTACATTTTTTTAATAAATAGTACCTACTCTAAAAATATACTTTTCAAATTACGATACTACAGTTGTTTCAAAAATACCTATGAATTATCTATTATACCGATCAATCTAATACGACATTAAATTTTAACGTTTTTTACTCTTGATTTATAACATTTATTTTATGGAATTAAAATAAATACATTTTTTGATGAAATCGTTCTAAATCAAAATTAACATAATGATATTTCAATAAGTGTTATCTGATAAATATATAAATTAGTATGATGAACGAAAAGTACACCATACAAAAAAATAAATATATTCTCGCATATGATACAATTTACTTTGATAATAGTTGTGCAAGTACTCAAGTACTGCAAGCATACTAACGATATATTTTTCACGCACAACCACACTGCTCGTTCACTCGTATTCTTTATTTTGTACTCCGAGAAATAATTAACATATAATTAATATTTATTTTTAATTAATTGATTTTGTTTTACCTTTTTATTATAAAATAGGAAGACAACAAAGACGACGAAGACGACGAAGACATTAATAACTTGACAAATTTTCAACGTAAAAAAATTAGCCAGTCTTCTGAAAATCGTGTTGCATGTATGTCAACTGTAAAATCTGGAATTTCAGCACCATACGAATCACCTTCGTTGTGTAAACCGCTAAATCAACCACTTCCACTATCGCACCAACAGAAACAGCAATCACTATTACGGTCACTGCGTGAATCTTCGCTGTTGAATACCAGGATGGTTGACTCAAGCAGCGTTGATGTAGAAGCCGAAAAAAACAAAAAACTCTTGGAATGGGAACTATCTGCGCTGGAAGCGGACGACTTGAGGTCGCATGCCTGGTATCATGGCCAACAGGTTGACCGTATCAAGGCTGAGCGGCTTTTACGCCAGTACGTCGCTGAAGAGCACGGGTTCGGTATTATAGTAGAACGACAACATACGGAAGAAGATTCCAGTGACTCAGATGGGGCGAATGACATCACCAGTGATAACAGTGACTCGGATGAGACGATAGACATCGCCAGTGATAGCAGTGACGCAGGTTTTCCCTTTGAAGATCTGGTTGATGAACATGGCGTGGTTGTTGATCCATTGAAGGCTACGTCCACCCGTTTAGCTGCAGCAGTGAAGTTGCGACAACGCCGCTGCCTTGACGGCGTGTTACCGACGAAAAGACCCAAACGACCTCGGCGGCATTTCTACTGTTTCTTAGTTCGAGACAGTTTGAATGTCCGGCCACCGGGCCGATACGTTGTGTCGTGCCTACGGGTTGACAAGTATGAAGACCTCGAGACTGGACATAAATACAAAACCGATAAGCAACTACGCAAGTTTCGCCAACAACAACAACGACGACAACGAAGACAGAACCGACATCCGGTGTTACATTTTGTTGTGAATGAGGTGAGCATCAGATGTTTTATTTAAACTATTATTTAGTAATTTATTTACATTATTCTCTTGGTTCTAATAAAAATTGTTTTTAAATAATCTTCTCAAGACCGTAGAGTGTATTGAAAAATTACCACATTTCAAAAACGACTTAGGGATTTATTTAAACTACATTTTTTTTATAAAGATTATTCAACAATAATTGGTTTCTATGATTTTTTTTTTTTTATATAATTAAGTATTGAATTTTTAAAATATTTGATTTAAATTTAAAAAATAATATATGACATCTTTTAAATGGTGAATTACAGGATAATAAGAGTATATATTCTTGGTGCTGTATTTTTGCATTCTTTCACACATTTGGACTCAATATTTCATCAAATTTAAATAAATAAACTATGTATCAAATAAAAAATTATAACTTAATTTTATTAAGAAGATTTTAAACATTACACATAATTAAAAGTAAACCAAAACAATATATTTTCATAACTTATGTCATAACTTCATTCTACTCAAAAATGAGATTTAAAAATTACTATTTAAATGTCTTATGGTTAGCAAAATTAAATTGTTAAAGACATTTAACATTGAACAAATAGATATGAAATGTAAAAGATTCAATAATAATCTATAATTTTCCAGCATTGAATTTTTTGATTAGTTTTTCCATTAAATAAGTATTTCAAAAAAAAAAAAAAAACTTCGATGTAAAAATTTAACGTTAAAATTTTTGCTTGTAGTCTTCAGTATTTTAGAGCTCAACTTATTTTTTTAATGTTCCTAATTTTCTTTATTAGCATCAACTTTATTGAATCCAATCAATCCAAATTGAAATTTTATTTTTCGGATCAACGTCAATCATATTAATAAACTATAATACTGTGAAATTTCTATTGGTAGACACCCCTCAAAAGGGGATACTTTCCAACAGTGGACATCTTCATAATAAATAATAAATTTTAGTTAAATTAATATAAATCATATTAAAATAAACAATTAACAAATTATTACAGTACAGTAAATAATAAATAATTACATTTATGTATTAGATAATTCTTTTATGAATATGTATGTATACTTAGCTAACCTAACCTTTTGGATGTGCTTTGTAATTTTTTCTAATAGCGCCTACGATTACAAACATTTTGTAATTTATCGTAAATTTCTTTTTTGTAGAGGTTTTCTCAATTCTGGACTACTCCCTATAGTTAATATTTCTTTACTCAACATGTCTGATCACTATATAATATAACTCACTCGTCTTATTCATTTTGGAATCGGCTAACGTCACAGTATCACGGTCTAATGGTTTACCAAAATATTACGATAGTTTTTTTTTCTGTATAATATAGTTTTCAGATCCACTGAATTCTAAAAATTGTAACCGTCGCTGATGGACAAGATTAATTGGAAAAGTTATACTTAGTTATCTTTAGTTTAATAAGTATTAATATACATATTTGTCTGTATTGTTTTTTCTTGTTTTTTAATATTTTGATGTTCATCCTAAAATTATAGATAATCCTGCAACCCGGAACAGTATACGAGCGATCGCAGTTTACTTTTGGAGAAACTTTACCTTCGTTGACTTCCGCTATTTCTGCTGCAGCAGTAAACAGCAATAGCAAATATCAGCCGGGATTTGATAGCGTGCCTGATCTTATCAGGTACTATGTCGGTGGTGCTGATGATAATGCCGTATTGTCTTATGGCGGTGGAAATGATGGAGTTGTGAGTGGTACGATGCTTTCTCGGACACAACAATCTGAAGTACGAATTCGGTATCCATGCAATCGACGTCGCCCATTGATGACAAATAACTTTATGGCTGAAGCTGCTACTCCAAGTATTCTCCCAAGTGCGATGGGAAATTCCCGATTAAATTCTCGATGTGCCTTAACTGCAACTCCCAACCATACTGAAGAATTACAGATATTATCTACTTCTCCCGATAGGTCAACAGAAGCATCAATGTCATCTCAAAATAAGTTCTATCGACGCCGTTCACCATCGCCACCGCCTCATTCTTCAAAATGGATGCGTGTACAATCTTCAAGGTCATCAGTTCGGAAAACTCCTTCATCGATGATAACTCCCGAAATGATGAGGTCTTCAAATCCAAGGGTTGATTCACAATCATCAATTACATTAGTATCGTCAAATCTCTCAGTTTCAACTTTTCCACGCCAACCAAAGTCATCTTTTCCACTTCCATCAACTTCCGGATCATCTCCTCCTTCGTCTAAACGTCCTTCATCGTCTGTATCAAAAACTAACCAATTACAACGCACTTCATCATGTTCAGGTATGCCATCGAGAAATACCCCAGATTTGACGATTTCTGATATATTAGCTGCATCATCATCACCTTTAATAAACTCATTAAGACCTTTACCGTGTACATCAAAAATTGATTCGAGATTACCCGATTCACGGAACGGAATTTGCAGGATAAGTGTGTCTGTCTCCAATGACGGTGTACCATCACTGTCCGTTGTAGATCCCCCTAGAACATCATCGTCCGTTAGAGATATGTTTAATGAACGTGATGACGATGTGTTTTCACCATCTTTCAAAAGAGAAGTTACGTCGTCATTTTCACAAGTTCGAATACGCAATGGGGGGTATCGCAATATGATCCCACCTTGGTACAAAAAACAATACATTGATCGTCAAAATATGAGTAGTCCAGATAGACATAGTTCCCTAAATCAATTAAATAATCGTCAGAGTCAATCCAGAAGACGCCAAGCTTCTAGAAATAATTCAAGTATAAAGAGTTCCTCAGAAAATGATGAAGATGTAGATGACGACGACGATGATGATGATGATAATGAACAAGAGAAACAGCAATCTTCGTCCTCTGATTCGTCTTTTGTTTCAACATCTACGTTAAAGAATGAAGAGATTGGACGAAAAAGAGGTAAACATAGACGTTTATCAAATCGAAAGATAGTAAAAAAAGAAACTGAAGATGAGGAGGATCAAGAAGTTGAGAATCAAACGCATAATGAGGAGGATCGAGAATTTGAGAATCAGACTGATAATGAAGAAGATCAAGAGGTTGAAAATCAGACGGATAATGAAGAGGAAGAAGTTAAGAATCACACGGATAATGAGAAAGAAAATACTGAAGAAGATAAAGTGTCAAGTGATGAGCAGACTAATTTACATTCAGATTTCATCGTAGAAAACTCATCATCGGAAACATCTGAAAATGAAAATTTTCAGAAATGCCGCACTCGTTGGACTAACACAATGCGCAAAGGGTTAGTTGATATTCTGGAACATCCAGAGCTAGATAACCAGAATGGACAACCTACTCAAATTACGGGGACACCAAACCGTGATCCCCGACAACGAGGTTCGCGGCAAATAAAACAGGCGCAAAACGAAGACCATGAGGTCAAACATATGGGTAAAAGAACAGAATCCAAACTATTAACAAGTACAGACCAAGCAGATACTTTAGGCCAAGTTTCACCGCCTCAAAGTTGTATTACTCACTGCTCCATTCGATCATCCAATAATAATCTAACAGAAAACATGATTAGACAATGGTTAGGATTACAAAGAATTTCAAACCAAAGTAGTAACTCGGATGTAGCAGTATTAAATAATGAAGGCCAAATACCACAGATCACAATTTTACCACGCACTCGGCGACAACAGTGGCAAAACAATAGTTATGGGAACGCGTCTGAGGACCATCATTTACCGGCAGAAGAGTTTCTCCGAGAAAACGTGTCTTCATCGGTAGAAACCCAACTTCGAGTGCTGAAGAATGTGAATCATCCTCAGATGGATCAGATGATGCTTGGCCTTAGTATCGCCAACCAAGAGGGTGATATCGCTCCCGTGACCAAAGCCTGCCAATTGAATATGATCAACGAATGCAGTACTGGCATATCCAGTTTAGAAACAGGTGCTGCGTGCGATTACGTTAATATCAATCCTGACATCGATGGCCATAACAACCCAGTCGATGAAGTTGACACCCAGCATGGTAACATCAATTTTCTTGAAAAGACCCATCGTAGAAAAAAATGCAAAGCCAGCAAACAACAGAGCAATAATAATTACAATAGTCTTGTTGATAACAACATCGAAATTGCTGTCGATTATGAAAATATAATTTCTCACAGCACTGACAATACTTCTGATTTTAATTACGAAAATATAGATCAAACCACTGATAAAAAACGGCAAAAAATAATGAATGATTTTAATGGAGGTAGTACAGCAGTTGCCGATGCTTTGTTGGCCGTTCACCTGGCGATAATTGGAGATCCTGACGATACCGGTAGAACAACAGTAGGTACTGGCAAATTAGCAGCCGCTTTGTGTCGTGCTGATGGCCAGACCACCGTACTACCATATCGACGGAATCTTACTGAGAGTGAACAAGCTGGACCACTTTTGAGTACATGCCCGCTTCAACTTTTGGATCAACCAGGACCAGCCGGACGTCGAGCTCGTCTGGATATCATTGAAAGGTTGGATATTTTTAAGAGCATAATATGCATTATTTAAGGTTATTTTTTTTCTATAGTTTTTAAGAAGAGTTATATTACCAAATAAATGCAAAATAAATGTAAAGTAACTAATGTGCGCATATATGACTTACGACTAGTAAAAGTACTTACTGCCTACTGACATATGCACGTGTAAAAAAGACAACATGACCGCAAACCTAATCTTTTCTGATTATAATATACTTCCTTTATGATTATATACTACTTAAACAGAGTGACCTAATTCTTTAATAATCGTAAGATCGAATTGGATCGCTTGTATATGTATTGGGTATTTTTTAAAATATGAATTACCACTTTGGTTATATTCTAGTAATATTAAATATTAAGTCAAAAATGTTCATTTTAAAAACCGCCTTAAGTTATTAATATGGTATCAAAGAATTTTAAGATTTTACTGCATTTAAATTCATCAACAAAATATCTCATTATTTAGTTACAGTGGAAGGTCTAAAAAATATTTTATTTTTGACCGAATAGAGCCGCCTTAATTTAATTTGTTTTTTTTCAAAGAGAATTCAAAAATTAGCGGATTCATGAAAATGTTAAATATAAATTTGTATTTTTGTACACAATTTAGTACGTTTTTTTTTTAGAAAGTAACTGTAACTTTTCATTGATGCAAATTATAAAAATATTTTGATAGGAATTAAAATATTTTTTATCTTTAATCTTATTTATACAATTTATTTATGTTTTTTTTTCTGATAATTAATAATAGTATTGTCGTACGAAAAACACATTTATTGTGAAATTTCTTGAAAAATCTATTATAATTCTAAAATTATTTTAATCGTAAAGAAATACAGCAAACGTTTAAGCCATAATATTAATTAGAATGTGTTAAGCGTAAACTAACATCATATTTTTCTTAATTTTGTTTTCAAAAAATTTGAATTTATAATACAAAACATAACAAACATATTTGTACATTTTCTTTTTGGTATGAAAAGGTCGTTTGTAAATCATGAAATCATGATGGTGTATTTGCGGAATTACGTATATAAATAAATGATTATCATAATCTATAATATTCCGAAATTTGTTAGAATCGTAGTGATAACCGTTTTTACATCATTACCAATTATATAGATATACAGCTGATCCCATAAATAGTTATGCAATTTCATGTTAATTAATAATAGTTTTTCTTGAAAAAAAATATCTACACGAGGGAAGTATATGTATGTGGTTTTCCATCAATACTACATTAAAATATAATATAACCTCCCACCCTAGACCCACATAACATAGAAGTTACAACCGTCTAGTATTTATTATACTACTTGTACAGTATTTAATATTAGTTACTATTATTATCATATAAAAATATGTTATATGTGTCGTGATCTTTTAGGTTTGCTTGTCTACAGTACCTGGTCGCAATGACAGTAATAGTGACGCCATGTCTGCTACTAATCGGCAGCCATATCAAAGAAAAAGAAAATCTAGCAGATGTAAATTTTGAGTGGAGTTTAGAAGATGAATACGAATACCGACGTCGACGATTTTATTACCGATGTGCTGGATTCGATAGTTGGCGCATGTCCGATAACGATTCAACTTCCGATGATGACGACGAGAGCTATAAATTAACAGCAAATTCAGATTTTAACTCAGGTTATTCATTGCCACCAAAGGAAGAATGGGCTGTTGAAAAGCGTCACTGGTTGGATTTACTGACTAGACATAGAGCAGCTGTCCTGGATAAGTGGATTCGTACGGCAGCTGATGCCAAACAAGCAGTGGGTGATGTGTATGGTTATCGGGCTTTGATGTCTGCATTATGTTCTGATAGGGTAATTAATAAAAATTAATTATAAAATTTTTTTATTTGATATATACAGGGTGATTCTTTTATCAAACAACATTCATTATTTCCAAAAGTATTCATATTTTTGATTTTTGAAAATATTTTTTTACATAGTTTCTAATTGTTAAAAAAACATAAAAATTTTTATAAAAAAATTATATTTTTAAATATTTTTTATCCTTATAATTTTTTAAGTTTTTTACTTTTTTGAATGACAACATAGATTTTTTATTTCATATTCCAAAGCAGAATAATTTTCTGAGTAATTCGATACATAAAAATCAAATTTAGGGTGAGTAGTTAATGAGTTATACTTATTCAAAGTTTTGACAAGCGGAGTAGTGGACAAACATTTTGCGTGGTAACCCCGTACCACTCCACTCCGCGCAGCTAAACTTTAAATACGTATAACTCGTATAACTCATTAACTACTCACCCTAAATTTGATTTTTATGTATCGAATTACTCAGAAAATTATTCTGCTTTGGAATATGAAATTAAAAATCTATGTTGTCATTCAAAAAAGTAAAAAACTTAAAAAATTATAAGGATAAAAAATATTTAAAAATATAATTTTTTTATAAAAACGTTGTTTTTTTAACAATTAGAAACTATGTAAAAAAATATTTTCAAAAAAAATGAATACTTTTGGAAATAATGAGTGTTGTTTGATAAAAAAATCACCCTGTATATTGCCAATAAATCTTCACTAATTATTTTTGTATACATTTTAGATCCAGTCATTACAAGATGCATGGGCAGCTCTTCGCCGGTTGCATACTGCAACAGCCGTGGCATTTGAATCCCGGCTTCGACCCGAGTTTCTGGGACGCAGAGAAAAGAATTTAGTGACAGTGTTGGGTAAACCAGGCACCAACGACACCGATAACAACGATGTGAATGAGCTATTACAGCTTCCACCAAACGCAACAGTACCTGATGCAACAGCATTGGCCGTACTTTACGAACATTTGTATAATGACAATATTTCTGATGCTGTTAGTATGAACACTACTGCCGCCAGCTCAAACGATATTGGCAGTATGAAGGAAAAAGATCCTAGATTATCGTCGTTTTTCACTTCACCATTGTTACTATCACCTTCACCTTGGTTATCTCTTAACAGTGGTATAAGTAGTGGATTAGGATCATCGGTGGGGTCTGACTACGGACTGAGTGCACTTCATATTTTATGTATTCAATACTCTGATTGGGTGCAGCAAAGTTACGGTGATGATGATTCTATATTACCTTTAATAAAATCACCAATGTTACAACTAGACCGGTTTCGCAGTAACTTCCGTGCCCTATTACGTCAGTATAGTGGAAGTGACTTTTGTGATTACGGCGATGATAATGTTAAATTTAACTATGTACCCAGTGACAAAGATGAAAACCTGCAGAGAAAAGAAAATACTTCCTTCCACGAGGAATTCAATTATAATCGAAACAACGAATTTGCATACGAACGGCAATATGAAGACAATGTGGAAAAGTATGGTACAAGTGGTGATAATGATGACTGTATCGATGACGATGATGATGATGATGCTACAGTTATATGCTGTAACGACAGAAATTCTCTTTCAACGATGAGAAACGATGCGGTTGATACCATGCACGGTGATACACACGTTTCTGCTAAAACAGAAAATCAACAACAAAAAACAACAAAAAACGAAAAAATTTCCCCCCATGAAAAAGATCAAGATGAAGACCTATATGATCGCTGGATCGAGGATGCGAGTATTTATAATCGAGGCTCCGCGCCGCTAAATATAGTGTTTTGCACCGAGCTTCATGTCCGCCTATTTTGGCCCCCTACACTTTTCCTCCAAGACATTAATGATGACAAAAATACCATTGATCATAAATCAGCAATACCCGCCTATGCGTTAGGTACGACCTACGTGGCGACTGCAACAGCTGCTTTTGATAATGAAGACAAATCTACTAATCATGTGCTATCGCCATTGGAACTGAATCATATAATAACGGAACAACTTGACCAGGCTGCCAAGGACATGCGTCTCAGGTATAAAGCTATGGACGATTTTTTGGATAGAGCGTGTGCCTATTCAACTTTTGTCGCTAAATTAGCGTACTAAAATAATAAATAGTGTCAAACAACAACGGCATTATCCGCTATCACAGTGTGTTTAAAAGAAGAAATACTCCGGTAAATATCTAGTATTGTAGACTTTAAGTTTGCTGAACTACGTTTGAGTAACAAATAATAGATCAAAATCATAACACAGTCAAGCAGATTTACAACTACATGCCGTATATTAATCCACTAGAAAATTGCAAGTATTATTCATTATTTATTTACTATAAGCCATGTACAATATTGTATTAAGGTTTTGTTATGATCTGTGTACAATAATTTATGAGGGCCCATTTTAAGTTTCAAAAAACTATCAAAATTTAACATTTTAAAGTATTATAATAGACGCTAAGTATTTGTCGTTGTACTTACTTAAGGACATTGTATCATTGGCGTGCACCTGCTATCATATTCATAGGTTAGATTAAGTTAGTTAAGTTATAATATATTATACCTGAGTCGTAAGAATACTCATTATTGGTTATATTCTAATTAAACTGCCCTGTGGCTGGAGGTAGTAAAAATGATAGTCACGGTGGTGAGCGCGGCCGATCGTAAGAGGCGATCAATGTGGGCTGCATGTGTCAAATATCATTCTGGTGGTGGCGATTACATGCTAAGAAGTTAAGAGCTTCTAGATATAAGACACATGTAGCAAAAAAAAACCAGCTATTCGTAAACAGTTCTTATAAGTTATGTTAATTTAAGGTTAAGAATTTAAAATTTAATATTAATGTTTATTATAAACACCTACTATGCATTTATTTATTTAGTTTTTATTTTAATTGGAGATAATGGACTGTTATTATTTATAATTTATAGTTTTAATGATATAGAGTTACTAGATGATGTTTTTTTCCAAGTTTTCGATTTTTCTTTCGCTGTGGATTAAAAATTACCAAGTTTCCAATTTTTATATTAAAATTTATTTTTAGTTAAGTTAAGTATTATGATTTAATACTTAAACTATAAAGAAAAATAAGTTTTTACCCAAAATTTATTTACATACTCATTCGTTTTATAAAGTACTTTCAATTTTGTTTTCGTTATTATAAATTATTCTATAGCTTCTTATACCTATTTAAAACTAGAACTTTAAATGTACATATACTTACAAGATTACGTAATTTAAGGAAACGAAACAAGAAGTTTCATAACTATTCGTGTGCGCATTAAAATAGATAAATTTTATTACTTTAGTTTAGAATATTTAAATTAAGATATAAGTTAAAATTTCAGTTTAAACAACATTTGAACATTGATACCAATATTTTGAGTAAAAGATATTTAAATTCAAAAATAAATTACAGTTTTGTAATTATTGATTACGAATATTTTTAAGTTTTGTTGTGCATCACAGGGGGGGGGAATTAATAATTATTTATATATAAAAAAATTTCAATATATATATATATATTGAAATTTTTCGTTCAAGTAAGACAACAATAGTTTCATTAGCAAACACCAAGCATAGGGCACTATAATATTATAGCTTCAGGTTCTATGCTAAACCACTGTTCGAGCCATTTTATATAAAATTAATGGATCTTAAATACTAATTTTACTAATTGTATAGTGATAATTAATACTTAGTATAATATACAAATTTTCTTTGGAAAATTTAATGAAATGGGGTGAGTTTTATATTATAATACTCGAGTC
Source organism: Aphis gossypii (assembly GCF_020184175.1). Taxonomy (NCBI): domain Eukaryota; kingdom Metazoa; phylum Arthropoda; class Insecta; order Hemiptera; family Aphididae; genus Aphis; species Aphis gossypii. The sequence continues at coordinate 8,489,302 of NC_065533.1, read as the reverse complement.
GTGGTTTTTGTTTTTTCATTTTTATTTTTCGGTGTACATGCATTTAGTGGTTACTACAACATTTGTGTGTACACGCCCGCTCGATAGTTTAAGTATAAATATAAGTATAATTATAATTGTATATAATATAAAATACAACAGTTCCTTGGAAATGTTGTAAAAATATAATAAAATTGCGGATTATTATTTTAGCTCGAGTCGAGGTTTTTGTTTTTTCATTTTTATTTTTCAGTGTACACGCAATTAGTGGTTACTTAGATACTACAACATTTGTGTGTACACGCCCGCTCGATAGTTTAAGTATAAATATAAGTATAATTATAATTGTATATAATATAGAATAGAACAGTTTCTTGGAAATATAAAGGTCGCAAAAATGATTATTATTATTAAGCTCGAGTCGAGGTTTTGGTTTTTTCATTTTTATTTTTCAGTGTACATGCATTTAGTAGTTACTTATTACTACATTTGTGTGTACACGCCCGCTCGATAGTTTAAGTATAAATATAAGTATAATTATAATTGTATATAATATAGAATAGAACAGTTCCTTGGAAGTTTAAACTTTAAAGGATGAAATGCGAATAATATTTATTAGTATTAAGCTCGAGTCGAGGTTTTGGTTTTTTCATTTTTATTTTTCAGTGTACATGCATTTAGTGGTTACTTACTACTACATTTGTGTGTACACGCCCGCTCGATAGTTTAAGTATAAATATAAGTATAATTATAATTGTATATAATATATTATATAGTAATCGTTGTATTTTATAAAATACAATAATTACTCACTTGAAAACTACACAAAGGTGCTAAAAAATTAAATATATGAATTATTATTAAGCTCGAGTCGAGGTTTTGATTTTTTCATTTTTATTTTTCAGTGTACATGCATTTAGTGGTTACTTACTACTATATTTGTGTGTACACGCCCGCTCGATAGTTTAAGTATAAATATAAGTAGGTATAATTATAATTGTATATAATATATTATATAGTAACTGTTGTATTTTATAAAATACAACAGTTACTTGGAAACATCGCTAAGGTGCTAAAAATATTAATATATGAAATTATATTAAGCTCGAGTCGAGGTTTTGGTTTTTTCATTTTTATTTTTCAGTGTACATGCATTTAGTGGTTACTTATTACAACATTTGTGTGTACACGCCCGCTCGATAGTTTAAGTATAGATATAAGTATAATCATAGGTAATAGTATTTAGTCTGTATTATAGTACCCGCCGTTTTCTTAGAAACGTCCCAATGAGAATAAGAAGAACTATTAGAGTATAAGTACTCGAGTCGGGGATTTTGTATTTTCATTTTTATTTTTCAGTGTACATGCACTTAGTCGTTAGTTACTAGTTCACTATACTACATTTGTATGTACACGCCCACTCGATAGTTTTAATATAGGCATAAGTATATTATTAATTTACACATTACTTTAAACAAGTTTTTAATGTATAATTACTAATTAAGTTATTTTGCTATGTCACCTATTTTTAATCTTAAGTTAAAATTGTTGTTAAGTATCGTAGTACCTAGATTCTTTAGTTTAGTATTAATTTTATTTATACTTTATTTTATACTAATAAATTGGTTAAATTGTTAATAATAATACTAATTGTATTATTATTCTATTTTAGCGGTGCCACCAATGATACAATAGATTACCTACATCAGCCCATTATATTCTCTTGTAAAATTTCATTTAATACTATTATTATGATTTCGAATAAAAAAAAAATAATTTTTACTTGCTTATAGTATTTTATGTTACTATGTTTATTATATTTTTTATTTACCGTTTAAAAATGAAGCGGTTTTGGCCATGGCTTAGATTAAATGAATAGCCAATAGAATTTTTTTATATGTTTATTTTACATTTTTTTTTGTACAGAGCATGTGTTTAAATCCTTAAGTTTAGATTGGTTTTATTTTCTGCTTTATTCATATTAGATTTAATAATAATTAAGTATACACTATAAATAATACATTTGTATTTAATTATATTATATGGACAAATCGCTCATTCACTGTCACTGTATTCACCCTATTACTGACAACTATAATATTCAGATAATTATGAGTATTAAATATTAATAAATACATTTTATTTCAATTGACCTTCCATGAATATGGTTAAGTTCTGTTAACTCGTTATCAATCCGTACATCGTTTCGTAGCCATATTAATTTGGTTTTTTTTAGTTCACTAAATGCTTATTTTGTGTAAGTACTTGGTGTTTAAAGGCTCAAAGATAAAAGTTTTTATGTTATTAATAATAAAATACTAATATCAGTTATTTAGTAGTAATATTAATAATAGTATTTATAATGTTTATATTCGAGTTGTTACACCGAATAATGTTTCATTCACAAAATATTTATAAGTTATTTTAAATGATACTGATATTCTCTATATTGACTACTAACTAATTTATTTGATGAGATTCTAAAATTACATTGCTGAATATTTTCATTTTACATTTAAACTTTAAAAACAATTATTTTCAATTAAATTACCCAGTCAAGATATTATAGAATCTATATTATGTTATTGTAAAAATAATCAAGTACAAATTATTTAATAGATGCCCAGGTTACGTATGGTATTTTAATTTATTGTTTGTCTATTTAACCTATGTATTTATTGAATATACTGGTATTTTTCATTATTATTAGTATATATAATTGGTAATATCATCATAATTTTGTGGAGCTCAAATATTGAAAAATTTGTGTCTACATTGTTAAAAACATAACGCATAAAATTGTTATTGTAAAAATTGTATAATATATCACTTGTAACGTATTAATACTACCAATAAATTAATTAACCATACTTAACTTTGCAGTAATTGATTGGTATAATTTTTTTCAAAACATATTATATTATGAATTATTATTTCTATGAGTCTTGTGTATTATCTACGATTAATAATTCCGTTGTATCGTAGCATTATTTTTCATATACATAAATATATATATTTTTTTTTTTTTTTTTGATGATTGATGATTTTTTTTTATTATTTTTATTTTAATTATATTCGTATATATTCGTATGTAATTATTCGTGTAATTTTATTTGAATTAATTAATAATAAAATAATACATTATAGTTTAATTGTAGTTTTTGTTTCTTACTTATAATTTTTCCTTTGAAATTTACCTATTACAACTACCCTCTACAACAGAGTTAGTTCACATACAATGCTTGGATAAAAAAGGAGTAGCGTCTATTTTGTTTTATACTGTCATATAAGTGTATAACTACAAATTTTATTATTGCAAGTGTATAAAATATTAAAATATATACCGATGGTCAACATAATATATTATACCATTAGAATTGTATTTTCATATTACATTATTTAATCACTTTAAATTTTAAAATAATAAAAAATAATCAATAGGAATTATGATTACAAGTGATTAACAGAACTGTATTTTGTAATTAAAGATGTATTTATCACTCTTTACAGCCTCTTTACATTTATAGTGCACTTGATTCAATTTAATAAAAGCGTTTGACACCGAAAAAAATATCAAAATTCTTAGAATTTCTGCTAGTTTTTGAATGAAAACGTGTCGGTAGTTTAAAATATTGGATTAATAATTAATTGAATAACAAAACTCAGAAAGTAAAGGTAAATACCAAATGGTGAATTGGAAAAAAATATGAAAATTTCTTCAAAAAACTCTACTTTGGTAAGAATTTTTCTTTATTAATTATTTTAAACAATATACATTCTAAAAATGATGATGAAATATAATTACGTATGCTGATAATAACTAAATTTTTATGCTTTTCTTCTAGTCTTACTTGTAATTAAATTTAACAATAGTACTCAGTGAACTAAAAATTATTTTGGTTTATTGAGCCTAATATATCTTTATTGGGTTCTATAAGTCGGGCTTTAAATGTATTGATTTTATAATGATGCGTACATGTAAGTATACACAATAATTATAGACGATGAAATACAATATAATCTTCAACTTAAACATACAGCTTGTATTTATAAGAGATCAAAATAAAAATGTCCTGATATTTTTCAAAACGAACAAGAAAAAAATAAAAAAAAATAACGAAAAATATAAATAATCTTAGAAAAGTACTTGAAATTCTCACCTAATGTTTATGTTAAATGTTTCTTTCTACAAATGGAATAATTTTCAGAATGTTTCGATTTATTTTGAGCTATAAATAGGCATGATAAATTTTCGAATTATTTTGGATTTTTTTTCAATTGTTGAAACATATTTTGCTCTATTATAAATAAAATAGCTTGAATAATTCCTATAAAGACTCATATAAGTATAGTTCTTCATATAGTTGCTGTATAAATATAATACATGGGTATAGTATTATATACATTCCAAGACTAAATTTTGACAAAATCACGAAAATTTTTATAGATAAAAATGAATAAAATGTTCAAATTTTATATCTAAGCTTAAAAATGTAACAGAAGTTTTCTCGTATGTTATTCATTGAAATTAAAAATATAAAAAATATATAAGTAAAATAATTTTTTTTTATTAATATTTAAACTTCAGATTTGGGAAAATTACATGTTTAAACGATGTATAATATTGTTGTTAATTATTTTGTTATGATAAATAATCGTGATTACATAACATTTGTATTCTTAATATAATCATAAATTTTATAAAGCGCAATGAAATTTTAAAATTGTGTTAATCAATTTTTACACTGTTTTATGGTAAGACGATATTGATTTAAAAGTTAAATTTTTTTTTCGTATACATCGTCGAGATAAAATTTAATCCATCCATTACAATAAGTCCAGTCGACTTCTACAGGTCCTGGGCAGTATCAACTAGCTTAATCTTGATTTGTTTTTAATAATAAAAAAAAAAAAAAAACAAAGGTTTTTTTTCATTTTCTAACACCGCCATAACAAACTGTTTTATATATTCTTTTAGTAATTAATGTAGTGTAAAAAAAAATTTTTTAACGATTTTCTAGAGTTATAATAAATATTATATATAGGTAATAAAGTAAAGCAGTAAAATGGAAAAAATAATATGTAGATTTTAGGTAGGTATTTTCAAAAATAAGTTTTATTGATTTTAAAAAATCAAAAGTTTAGTTTTTTTTTTTTTGAAAATTTAAATTTACTCAAAAATAAGAGTGTATAGTTGATTAACCAATGAAAGTGAAACTGCATTGCTTGTATAGAGACAAAACATTTTCAGCTGGTTCACTGCAATGCTTCTCTGAGTAGGTATTATTTTCGCTTCGTCGACATTAGTATCCTTTTCTATGCTTTGTTCCACATCGTGCTTTTCATTCTCAAATGCACCAGAGCCAACATTGATAATGTGTTCAATTTTTAATGATAAGTATTCAGTTTATAGGTATGCATCCATTTATTCAAGAATGTTCAACTCACTATTTAAATTCATTATCTGAGTTAAGTCACCAATATTATCAGACCTCTGGAACCCTATTTTTTTTAAAAAAGAAACCATTGTGTGACTGTTTCCTTATTATTATTTTTGATAGTAGCTGATGTGGTCCAAATCAAGAGCTGTCACGTTTGGTTATTCAATATTTTCAAACTTTATTTTGATATCTATTATTTATTACATTTTTGGTTGTATACTTGAACCTATTGACTATTGACATATTTTATCTGTATAAAAATAATTAAAATTAAGCTGTAATGGTGGTATTTTATTCAGAAGCTCTTAATACTTACAAACTTGCATTTTTAATCAAATAAAAAGTGAATTATGATTGATAATGTAGAATTAAATAGAGCGGAAAAATAAGTAAAATGTTCATCGGTAGTCAGTACCATTGAAAAACATAAAATCAATTAATTTAATATGACGTGTTTTCGTTTTCGTGTATATAATTATATAAACAAGTACATTTTTAGAACGTATTTTCAGTTACATATAGGTAACGATTTGAGAATTGTATAGTAGACGTTACAGTTAAAACAGCATTATTTGTAATAAACGACTAAATATATTCAAGTACCGAGTTCTTTGATAAAATTAAATGTTAAAAAAAATTTATTAATCATAGTTAGCAAAAAAAAAGTACAAAATATACTTTTAAAAATTAATTATTATTAGTTACATCAATTAAATATTTGAAAAATAATAATAATATATTATAAATAGGAAAATAATAATTAACTTTATAATCTGTAGGTATAGTGTGGTCGCGAAGATCGTTGTCGGTCGTCAATTCGTAACCAAAAATAAAACAAAAATATAATTTATTATATACCTACATAATTATAGATAAAATTTGCTTTTTAGTTTTTTCAGTTAAAAAATTTATTTTGAATTATTAATTATAATAATATAAGTTATGGTTAGTATAACAATTTAAAATTATTTATAATGTATTTATGAAAACACGGTGAGCTTTTTAATTACTTTTGGGCTAGTATTTTTGTAAAACAAAGTTGCCAATTTTAGATAAAGAACTTCTAGTTTATTCGTGTTTTTCTAGAAAGGCTGTAGAACAAAATGATAGTGATGATCTATTATTATGTTTCATAAATTAAAAACTTTGAAAATATATATAAAATTTTATTTTGCATAATATATTGTCATTGCTAGGCCTATAACAACGTAAAAAGTACATGTTTGAGCATATTTGAAGAATTAAGATTAAGAACAATAATTTTTGATATAGCAAAGTTAGTGACGAAGAAGTGTAGACAAAAAAATACACACTTAGAAAGTTGTGAGTAAAAAATAATAATTTTATTGTATCTGAGCTATAACTTATAAGACAAAACTACCAATTAAATAAAACATTGAACCACGTGATGTGTAGGAATAACCTGAGTAGGAAATGAACTTTAGATCTGTCATAATTTATCGCTAAGTATTTTCGTTAATTATTTTACGATGTAGATGACAATGAAAAACTTAATACATTTTTATTCAATTATTTTTTTAAAAATATTATTTGTTTTTTATTTTCTTATTATATTATTGATCTTAACATTATAATATACAGTCCTAACTAAAATTGATTGAAATTTTCTGAATTGTGATTATTTATACAAAAGTACAAAAGAAGTGTTTTTATCGAAATAAAATATATCTGATCTATCTTTATATTTAGACATTTTAATATTAAATATTTTTAGACATCACGCTAGGGTGTTAGGCGTTCGGATTAGTTGACACCTCACTAATCTTTGAGTACACCAAATTTTTGTTGTTTTACTTCATAAATTATTATTAATAATGAATGCAGGTGTCAAGTAGTTAGTAAAAATGTATAATATTATGATGGATACATAATGGTGTACGGGCAGATCTAGCAAGACGGTAAAAACAATCGATAAATATAAGATGCTATACTCAGAAGTACTTAATAATATTATTTAAACGTGTGTAATACAACTTACAAGATACACTGGGAAATTGTTTGAGTAATAGTATGTGTAGGAAATCTATTACAATAGTGTATACAAAATAACGGAACATGTAAAAAATAGAATATACAATTACAATAAAATATATAGGTAATAGGTAAAACATTAAAATAATAAACAAAATAAAACAAAATAAAAAAACATAAATTATAAAATAATAATAATTAATAAATAAAAACGATCACTTGACAGTGACAGCTGTCGTTGTGTACAGACGTCCTGCATAGATGTTGTCGTCGATCAACCATAACGCCTACAATCCTATCTTTCGGGAGTTATCCGTCAGACTAGTGGTGCGTCCAGTCCGTGTAGTACACCGTTGGTAGCCGGAACGTTGCGGACCAGCACTTGCGCGGCGCCACCGTTCAGCCGTATTCTGCCTAAAATTTATAATAATAATAAACAGATAACAAGGTGGATAAAATAAAAATACATCGATTTAATTTGAAATCCAATATTGAGTGTAGTACAGGACAATACAATTAATAAAGTGTTGCGTTTAATCACGATAATAAATTATATGCTTAATTTTTTTTTTAATACCTATATCTTATTTTAGATTTGAAAATGTATTGTAAATTATAACATATAATTATGAATTATTATTACAAAATATTATAGATTCTATATTATTATATACATGAAATCATGAATTATTCAATATAGTAATCGAATTAAACATACCTCACTAAAGGTACTATAATAATACCTTACCTTATTATTACTTAAACGGTACAATATTAAAAGTGGCGTTCAAAATATTCTAACTTATATTAGGTGTGTAAATATTTCAACTATTAAAGTAAAATTAAGCTCACCCGAGTCTTTGTACACTGTCAACTGATAGAAACGAGATTTTTCACCATCATTTGGCGATGACGTTAAATTTACATCATCTCCGCCACCGTTGAAGTCTTCCGCTGCACCGTCGTCATCGTCCTCAGCTGCTGCAAAATCGCCGCCTTCTGGAAGCCGATACGCAGTGTCCCTAACCTGGTAAAATCGCAATCCAGCCGTGTACATCGGAGGATCACCTGGTCCTGCCAAAACCACGTGGCTGAGCACGAACCGGTCAGCAATCCGTCGGCGATTTCGTTTTTTGAACCTACTGCTGGAGTCTTCACTAAGCATCCAATCAATTATTGAACCACTGGTGCTACTGCTGTTATAATTTCCGGAACCACGGCGTACGCGGAACGCCTCATCTACGGGCGCAAACACGGTCACAGTTCTTGAACCTGTATTACATAATATATATTATGATCAAAGCTTAGAAAAAATATATCAGGTTAGTATATATTATAATATCGATAAAGGTACTGATAAAATGTACTTTTGGGGGGACTATTTTCCATATGCTACATTACAAATGTGTTCTCATCAATAATATAGACCTACAAAAGTACCAAAATACATTTTACAGCTGTCGCAAAAATAAATACATTACCAGTGAGTAGCGATCGCACGTTTGGCGAACAGTGCTCATCCACGGCTCGCAAGAAGACGTTGTACCGCCGTTGTCGGTCGGCTCTCATGGTGGCGAGTACGTCGCCAACCGGTAACGGGAACAACACGCGGTCAACTGCGTGCCCTATAGCCATGATCTGTTGTTGATTGTTTCCTCCTGCTCCTCCATTTGACGACAATATCATATCCCTACGCTGTTGAGTGGACCCATTACTACCGTCGTCGGAATTAGAACCATCGACAGCCGCCGCAGACGCCGTCGGATTAACGTCATCCAACACTCGGGCACCGTTAATGGTCAGCACCTTAAAGATAATAATTTAAATATTATGGTTAGGAGACCAGCTCTGATAAATATATTATATACGGATATCGAAATATAGCTTCCCATTTTATGTAAAGTATTTATAAAAAACAGCATGATAAAATTGTCACTAATAAAATTTTTTTAAAAAAAATTATCAAACGCATTTTTTTTTTTTTGTGAAATTTTAATTCAAGTCAATTTGCTGAGTAGTGACTATAGTGACGTATGTAGACATCGCATAACATATAAAACAATATCAATTAAATCAGCTCTAAGTGACGATTAACTTATATCAGAAGTATATACCTATTACCTACCTACTTTTGTTCATCGTAGTAAGTGATTATATAGTCTGATATCTATTTAAAAATAGATTCTAATCTAGTTCGAAAGTTATTTTTACATAAATATAAGCTTTATTCTTTATTATTTTTTTTATTGATTATTAAAATAAAAAGAAAATTAGAAATATTACTCAATTAAAAATCAAATTATTAAATTAAAATTAAATTAAAAAGGAAAAGTCAATATAAAACAAAGTTGTTGATAAATACAAGTACCTATATGATTTCATAAATCTTATTCAATGAATAGATCAACCGTCACAATGTAAAAAAAAAAAATTAACGTATAAGTTGTTTCGCATGTAAGTACTCTCTTCATATTATCTATATTGAACTCCCAAGAAATTTAAAGTTTGGAACCCCCTTATTTATATTCATAATGTATAATCACTTCGATGTCGTTCCATCGGTTGTCGTACAGCTGTCGGGCGTATAAATTTGCTCGGAGTTGTGTGCCTGCCAAACTTACGCCAGTCATTTCATCTCCGGCCATCAAATCAGACGCTCTAAATGCTCCAGGAACAACGTGGTGTAACAAAAGCTATTTTGTGAAAAAAATTAAATTATTACATTATCTACTTATACAGTGATTACTGATAACAAAATAGTAATAATAAATATAGTAAATATAATTACTCCAATCAGCAAACGTGGGTTTTCGCGGAACTTGTCCTCGGCACGATCTGGGCCACCAAGCTGCACTAATAGTGCTCTGAACGCCTTGTCCGTTGGCACGAACACAGTAAACGGACCTATATATGGCATTAAAAATTATAAAAGATTGTAACGATTAGAGCAGTCCATATGAGAATAACAAGTGAGGAGAGTTACTACATTTAAGTAAGTACTGAGCACGTTTTAAGAAAACTTTTTTTTTTTTTTATCAGGCACATAAGTACAAAGTCTGAGTACTTAATAGAAGTGGGAGCGTGTGGTGACGCAGTATAGTGTAATAAAATAAAATATATCGTGTACTGACCCGTCTCTTCGAGTACAGCGTCCACGCCGGCTTGTCGCATGTACTTGGCCATCGCGTAATAGCCGCGGCGTCGGAGAGCACCGCTGAACTTGCCTTCTTTCGCGGCTTTGTTGCTGTTGAAGTACGTCGAATTTACCGGCGCCGGCGTATTATAAGACGCCGACGTGGTAATCGTCGGCGGCGTGTAGAACTGTTGCTGTTGTTGCTGTTGCTGTTGCTGTTGTCGTTGCTGTTGCTGTTGGTGGTGGTGATAGTTGTTGTTGTGCTGTTGGCCGACGGTAGTCGCAACGGCTACGGCTTCGGTCGGTACGACGGTGGGAATGAAGAAATTTTGGTATTGGTGCTGCTGATGCAGTGCGGTGGTGGTCGTTTGCGGCGCCACCGTGGGAAAGTACGCCGACGACGGCGGCGGTTCGCGGCGCTTGTTGTTGGCACCACTGGCCGTCGGCTGCGCGGTGGACGGGAACGGGGGAACGTACGCCGCCGGGAGCGGGGTCGAGACGGTGGTGCTGGCCACCGCGGCGCTGTCCGGCGCCCCCGTCTTGGACGGCGAAGACGGCTGGCCGACCGATGGCAGCCGGAGTTCGCCCCGGTTCAGCTTGTCCACCAGCTGCTGGAGCTGTTCGTCGTTGGACGAACCGACCACGTCGGCCGCCCCGGCGCCGTCGCCGTCGGACGGGCCGCCGCCGTGTTGCTTTTTCTCGATGCCGCGCACGCGCACAGTGCCGTCCGGCCGCTCCTCCAGGATGACGAACGTCACGGGTTTCTTCTTGCCCGCGGCGGCCGGCAGGACCTGCGGCGCTCCGCCGCCGGACGGGAACGTCGAGCCGCTGTCGACGGTGGCCGCGGCCGTCGCGTCGCCGCCGCCGCCGTCCTTGGCCGCGCCGCTGCCGTCCACGCCGCCGGCGCGTATGATCTCGTACTGTGCCACGCCGGGCGGCAACACTTGCCGGGCCAGCTGTTCGAGCTGTTGCTGTTCGCTGGCCGTCCAGGGCTGCACGGGGGCCGCTGCGGCCGGTGGCGCGACGGCCGGCGGGGCCGGAGTGGGCTGCGGTTTTTGCCGGACGACCACCGTTTTGACGATCGTGTTCCTGCCGCCGCCACCGGTGGCCGCGCCGGCGTTCGTGCTCGTCTCCGCCTGTTGCTGTAACCGATTTCGGGACTGAGACGATCCGCCGGAGCCGCCGGAGCCGCCGCCGCCGCCGCCGCCGCCGCCGATCTTCACGTACTGCGCGTGGTCGTTGGAAGCGGATCCGTGTTGTGTCAGCCGGAGGAGGTGGTTAGCACTTCCGCCGGAAGGACTGATTATCGTGTAATTCGCATTGCTGCCGGCGCCCACGACGGCCGTCAGCTGCTGGCGAATTTGCTGTTCTATGTCCGCGTCCAACCCTCCGGCGTCGGTTTCGCCGTCTCCGGCCGCGGGCGCGAGTGCCGGTCGCTGCGGTTGCGGGTAATACTGCGGTTGCGGTGTGCTCTGCAGCGGTATGTACTGCTGGCTGACGTGCCGAGGCGGATTGTTGGACGTCGCGGACGACGGAGGCGTCGTGACGAATATTTGCTGCTGCTGCTGCTGCGGATGATGGTGACGGTGGTGTTGTTGTACCGTAGGACCGGTCGTAGAATAGTACTGCTGCTGTTGCTGTTGCTGATGGCCGTGCGGAACGGACGTCACCGGCGGAGGCGACAAGGACGGTTGCTGCTGTCTGTTGTGGTTGTTGTACGACGGCTGAGGTGGCCAAACCGTTCCGCCGATGGACCGCTGTTTGCTGTGACGGTCGTCGTCCGAGTTGTCCGCGACCGGGTCGTGGTCGTCCGCGGCCACGCCGTTGATCTGCAACAGTTGCTGCAGTGTGTCGACCGTCGAGTCCTGGTCGTCCGCCGGCATGACGGTCGTCGACGACGGTGCCGCCGACGACGAACCCGGCGAGGTCCACCACTGCTGTGGCTGATTGTGCCGACGGATGTCGTCGAGTATGTGAGTCTGCTGGACGGCCGAAAGCTTGTGCGGCGGTTGCTGTACGTAGTAGTCGTCGTCGTCGTCGTCGACTTGCACCGACGATGACGGTCCGTTGGCGGCGGTTTCACGTTGCTGCTTTAAAAAGAAAACGGATAAAAATTAATGATAAAAACAATAATATATATTTACGTAATAACGTGTAACGAGAGAGCAGTGACGAAAATTATTATTTTATTGATATGACGAGTAGTCGATTTTCACCAAAATATTAAAACCGATTGTTATTATAAGATAGGTAATATCGAAAAAATAATCGTATAAGTTTCGATAGTAGAAACCAAAGATACAGAATACTCTTTATAATAAATTCTGAATGGTTATTTCACTTACATACCTATAAAGTATTTACAACGTTCTACGGAACGTCAGTATTGACTTAAAACACTGAGAACTAAAAATTAGATTAGTATTTAGTCTAAATAATAAATTGATATTCATAAAATCATATATAATATATATAAATTCCGTGTAAACTTTGATATAAATTACCAGATAAGGCGGTGGGGTATTAGAAATCTATCAATTTCCCTCATAAAATATATGTAGTTTGTATTCGAATAGTTCAAATAGTTAATAATTCTAACCATCGATTACTATTTAGTTGAGCCCATTACTTTAATAGATACTCATTATAAAGTATAATGAAAATTACAAACACTATTTTTAACTACTTAAAGTGGTTAAAATTGCATATCTTTATTCTAGTGAAAATTACAAACTTCCACGTATAACGGGAACCCAAAGGGAGATTGGCTTTTGTTTGTTTAAGATGACGAACTGTATAGCACTTGCTTATAATAAGAATACGAAATTGAGAAATCTTTGTTTTACGAAAAAATAATCGAATATTGTATAAACTATTGATTTATATGAAATTTAGCTGAAACCTTTTTATTGTTACACGTGTATATATATTTAAGCATTTAAGCTTTCACTTAAATCATTTAGAATAAAAACATATACACATTATATATTTAAATGAAATGATAATCAGGTATGTTATAATAATAATTAATCAAAAAAACATGGCTACATTGATACGTTTAATTAATAAGCATACTACAGGTTTTAAGTAGGTATAATATTTTCTCAATTCTCAACATAAGGTTAGTTCCTATTTTGTAAAACACACATTACTATTATATATTGGATGTGCAATTCTATTTGTTGATTTTATTGATTTGTTGCTTACTTTGAAACATTTAGACTTCTTATATTTCTCGTATGTTTACCAAAGTAAAAAAAAAATTAATATTGGATATTATTCACAAAATAAAATTTTAAATTTATTAATCTAAAAACCGTATTTCATGTAGAATATAAAAAAATGTATTTATAAAGAACATTTTTAAAATAAAGTTTTGATAAATTGATGCCTAAATTATTTTAAAGACATTCGTAGAACCTATAAAAAAGAAAAGATTAATACAAAATAAATCATTTAATCAATACGATCAGTATATACTGAAATGAAATATGTCTTTTTAACTTCACAAATAGGCTGATGAAGGTTTTTAATCGAGTGTTTTTTATCATTAAAATTAGATTAATATTATTCCAGAAATTATTATTATAGTACACTAACTGCGCTAGTATATAGACTATTACCATACGGCGTCGAGGAGTGAAAATATTGTTGGAACAAATTGTTTGATTATGCTAGTATGTAACAATAAAAAATAGTAAATATTAATAGAAATAGTCAATAGATCGCGTAACTGTAATGAAACATTATTTTATTCGTGTTATATAATAAAGCATCAAAATGAAATGACTACCTATATAAAACCCTTTAAAAAATATGTTTATTGTTGCACACTGTTGACTTCTACATACATAATGTAAAATGCAATCATGCCAGTCCATCTACTTATTTGAAAGCGTATAAATTGCTATATAAACACAAATACATTATGTAATAATATGTATTGATCAATTGATAAATCATCGCATTCAGGAAATGTTTCTGAGCTCAATTATTTACTTTATCTAATTTTTTCGTAGGTGAGTATATTATTTTTAAATAAATATGCTTCGTATATAAACTATATCTAAGTATCTAATTAGAATCTATTATTATGTACATACAAATGAATATATATTTATAAATTTGATCTAGTGTTTACATGAAAAATGTACAGAATATATCTGATTATTGCTAATGATTATATTGTATAACGTTAAATTTTAACACAGCAATGTTAAAATAATTATTAAAAATAAACCCTGAGAATTCGCACTGCTGTACCTACTTATAGTAGATTACGACTTTTAAGTGTTTCTTATCATTGACTATCGGTATTACAGTGTATTGCAGGACGTAAACATTTTGAACTCAAAGATCGATTGTTGTATACGAAAAACAATTCTGAGTGATCTCGTCTGTCAATATATATAATTCTAATGATATTTAACTTTTTGTCACATACAATGAGTTTAAGTAATTTTTGCCTAAAAATGTAAGTACACCAAAATCAAGGCCGAAGTTGTAAGTACTCTATTAATGGTCGTCGTTATTTATTTTAAAATTATCTGCAATACGAAAAAAATAATGTAAAATCAAAATATTATTTTAACGTTATATAACTTATAATATATTATACAACCATATAAACAGTTGAGTGGTGCAAAAAAATACGTTTGAGGTATTGTTATAATTTTATTAATCTAAATATTTTAAAAATATCATTGTGTCTAGTTAATTATAATTATACAACATAATAGTAAAAAAATCCAATTCCTTAATACATACAAATAATATTTTCTTTTGAATTAACTAAAATAGTTATTTTTAAATAAAATTTCCATTTCATAACAAATTAAAATAAAAATGTAAGAAAAAAAAATTGGATATCTATTATTGAACTTTTTTAATGCCGGTAATAAAATAAAAGGAATTTTGTATTCAATATTCTAGATTTTTAACAGAATATAAATATTTTTACATTTAAATATTTACGTAGATAAGTATTTTAAAATTTTAGTTTAAAAACAATTTAATAAGATCCAATATATTATAAAAAATATACCATGTCTATAAAATTTAAATTCAAATTTAATAATTTTATATGGTTTATATATTTTTTTTTGTTTTTAAATTATTATAGCAAAATACCTAACAAAATCAATTAGTTTTTTTTATGTAGCATGAAAATTCTCGTTTCTTCCCTAATTTATTTTTGATTTACTCGTTTATTAAAAAAAAACACTCAGATATTTTTACTTTTGACTCCCTAAAATACCAAGAATATATTTTCTATTAAAAATTTAATAATGATGACGATGAGTGATGACAGCTAAAAATTCATATCAACATAAATGTAATATTCCAATATCTACAGAATCTAAAGTATTATATTGAAATAATTGTTAATAATAAAAATATACCTTAATTATTAAGGTATATTTTTATTAATTCTTATTCAGTATAAGTATAATATTACGATCAATTTAATTGTTTTTTAATTGTTTAACAAAATAACAAATCATATCAAACTTTACATTTTAATAAAAATAAAGTGAAAAGGTATAATTTTTTTTTTTTTGATTATTAATATTAAAGAGATTTTAATAATATATTATGGTATCTCGACAATTATATAAGTTTACATATGATAAAGGTTGGTAGAGTTCACACTCTTAAATTTGAAGGCCTGAATGTAATATTAAATTTAACATTTGAATAATAACATAAAAGGTATTACAACAACGATAGGCCAATTCTATCAAAACTAAAATTTACAGGAAGTCCCATCATGTTATCGAATTTGTTTGTAAGGTATTATCTACCTTACATTTTCATTACATGTAACATGTACCTCATTTCTATAGTAATTAGCAATAGTAGGTTGTAAATTATAATAGTCGATATGTGTCAACGCGCTTACAATAATTGTGGGTGATGCGTCTCCTTATTATGTGGACAATTACTTTCTATAAAGGACTTTATCTAAACAATATTTAATGACATTTAAATAATTTTAAATGTTAAATATTAGGTACATTTGAATATCTACCAATAAAATGTATATTGAAATTACCATGTTATTGATTACTTGATATTTCATATGTATATTATGTAAAGATCATAAGGAAAAATTAGAGAAGGCCATAGCCATGGTCGAAAAATCAAATTGTCACCATAAAAAGAAAATGTTTTATGTACATTGTACAATATTATTTTACTTTTTTCGATGTTACTTACCAAACAAGTTATGAACAAGATCTTTTGTAAAAGTGATATCAATAATTTAACTACCTAAGTGGTTCCAGAGATACGCAGTGATTACCTAACACAACATTATAAACGTGCAGCATCCTGTTAATATTTAAACATATCAACAATTTGTTAATTTTTTGTCTGTTATTATGAACAAACTATTATATTACACCACAAGTACTTATTGTTCGTGAATACTAAATCATTATCGCCTATGTGTTGAAAATTATTGTCCAACGCATCTACTCTCTAAAACTATCCTTAGATTTAATAGTTTCTAGTTTTTCTAGTATTTAAAGTTAATTATTTAGAAGTTTTGAACTTTTATACATGTATAAGTACTCGATACTCGTGAATATTAAACACTATAGTTATACACACATGGAAATAATTTCGTTGTGCCACGCCGCGTGCGTCGTAAACATTATACGCCTCGAATAAATTATTGTTACCAAAGTGGGATGCGTGCGTGCAGCCGTTTTCGAAAAGAGGTATCATCACTTTTTCTTTTTTACACACCCACGCAAATTACACGCACGTATAATATAAGATTTTTTTCATTTGCCTATAAAAAAAAAAAACTAAGTATATTTTATATATATTTATATATTAAATTAAAATGTGTGTGAAAGGGAAATTTCTCGTGCGACGACCGTGGGACCATCGTCTTAATAAATAATAACACGGCGTTATATTATGCGACGACGAACCGACACAACGCGGTGCGATCTTTATCCGCCGCCGGATGACAATTAGGTACTACTCCTAATACTGTTACTCCTGTAATACTACTACCGTAGTAAACGACCACTCCTACACCGTGATAATACGACTCGACAATGAAGAGAGAGTATAGCTTTTTCTCACCGACGGAGGTTCTCTTTTTTTTTCTTTTAGGGGGTTTTCATCAAATTTATCTCACGCCGGACTTTATATTACGTAGGTACGACGAATACCATCACCGTCATCACGTATACCGGATATACCTAAGCGAGTGGACGTAACTTTTTATCGGTTTTTCGACGAAACACCCACAACTAGTAAACTATTATAACGCGTTCACCACCAACCCGCGGTTAAACGATCGTCATCGTCTTTGAGTCTTGACACCTTGCACGATACACACTCACATAATATGTGTAGCAATAATATTGTAAAAGTATAAATTTCGTATGTACATTTCGCGGAAAAAATTCCCGTCGTCACCGTTACGGCCGATTTCGTGTATCGACAACATTACAACGACTGTCAATATAAAATCATCTGCAGAACATTTCTGAAATGTGTGCGTGTATCATTATTACGCCACTGCATTTTACTATATATTATACACCTGGGTACCTGCCTAATAATGAGTTCGATCCATCACATACGTATACATAATAATTTTTTGTAAGTACATACACTATTATTTATACATACATTTATTATTTATAAAATAACAATGGTATAAAAATACAATTGACATTCCGCGCATACATACACACAAATATATAATGTACCATTACTGCGCAGTTATACGTGTGCCACATCGTCCATCGTACATATAGACTATCCATCTACATCGCAAACGTGCAATAATGATACAAGTGCAGTAAATGAATATAGGGAGAGAAGAGAAGATCACAATCCACACTCGTTGGCAGTTTGACGTACCTTTATAATAATATATTATAATGTGAAACATTTCAAAAAGAGAATGAATACGTCTTATTATTATAGTCTGTATACTCTGTACATTATAATATATACATAGTGTTGTATGTACATTATGAATTATGATATATGTAATAAGTAACAACCAATTTGTAGGTATAGGTATATTATTATACGACAATAATGAAGCATCCAACACCAAACACCGCATATACCTAATAATATTATATATTTTCGATGAGTGTGTTTTGTATGTATTTACTAATTATACTTATATGAATATAATTTTTTTTTTTTTTTTAATCCTGTCAAACCGACACGAAAATAGTAATTTTTTCTTATTATTATTCCTACGAATTAACGTTATTCGGCTTTAAAACAGTTTTACAAATCGTAATTGATCATTAATCATTATTAACAAATGATATATTATTTGTGTATTGCATTAGTAGACAGGATGAGTACCTAATGATTGTTTCCTATAATCCTATGAATATCGTTGAACGTCAGATCGATTCGCCAAAAACTTAAATAAAAAGATCATTGTGTAGCCGGACACGTTACCCTAATGAAAAGTCGCTCTTACAAACGGCGTGTCAAAACACCAAGAAAAATGAAAATAAAATCTGACAAGACTTCCGGATAATGGTTAGAACTCGAATATAATGATACAATATATTATATTGTTATTGTACGTCATATTTATATCAACAATATCGCTCACACCGAAGACGTCTTCCGATTAGAAAAAAAAAACTACAATTAAACTCGTCTTAACGTTTTACAGTACCTAGTATTATTGGAAATCGTTTGGTGAGTATTTTCTTTGTGTACTGCGCGTTTAATATAATATATTAGTATGGTAACATTCAAACTGTTTTAAATCTGAGGATATATTCGCTTTCTTACACTGATGATGGTTTGAGTTAGAAAGCCTTATTACGTCCTATACTGCACACATATATATGTCATCAAGGCTCTCTAGTTTTTTTATTCGCCAGTAAAAAAAAAAAAAAAAACAATTATAAACGTAGATTTAAAACCGTTTTAACGTCACCGTAATGTAAACACATTGTAAACGTAGTGATATTGTCATAATACCTATTATTATGTGTTGCCGTAGCTTGACTAGCGGCGCGCGCGTGCCCACACTCACGTCCGATTTTAATTACGACTCGGCTGCGTGATGAGTGATTATTAATTATTTCGGGCAAATTACCGCCGCCGCCGCCGACGACGACGACGACGACAGACAGACAGCCGTCATATTTTTTTTTTCATATTTTTTAACGCGGCGTGAGATCGCTAATTATTCGGATGTCATCGTTATCGCCGTCGTCATCGTATAAGTCGTCGGCTGCGGTCGTGTACAACACTATAATATCATATCGCTATTATAAGTCAATTACCGTTCAGTGTGCCACACAGCGACTACGAGTCATCGTTATACTATATAAGAGAGGGCGTTTCGTCCGAGTGCGTATTGTTTAATCATATAATCATACCAATAACAATAGTATAATACATATTCGTCGGTCAAGGATCACAGAACACCACAAGAACAGCGTCGACTAAACAGGTGGGCGCATCGACTACGTGGTTAATGAGCGCTGCGCCCGTTTTACGTTTTCATAAGAAAAATGCGCTCCACGAAATATGAGAGCCGGTCCTCCTAATAATTTTCTTTCCCATTTTCAAAATATTAGGGCTGCTGACTACAAAAGTAAATTATTGTATTCGTTATAAACATAGTTTCAGTTTATGACACATATAAGTACCTACGCTCAATGTATAATTTAAAAATATTAATATTATACATAAAAAAAAACTTTATACGCCTATCTAGTACCTATAGTATCTGTACCCTATACCGAATTAGAGTGCTTAATTGAAAACGTTGAATTAAATTACATTTTTTTAAAAAATTCAACTGTCAAGATTGTCCGGAGAAAAAAATAATGTTCGCTCGTGATAGGCATATACGAACGGCGATTGGAAGTTGGACAAACGACATCGAAATCATTTAACGACATCATATTAAAACTATTCTCCAATGTTATATATACTTGTCGAGTATTGACCCAAAACGATGATTTTTATTTATTGCCATCAATACTACCCATCTGACGGTCGTCGGAAATAGGTTGATTCGTGGCGGTGGCGACGAAATCGCCACAGAAGCTGTCAAATTGCTGTTATTAGGTACAAATCGTAAAATGTCTATTAAAATGCACTTCCGAGTGTGACTGTCGCGGAATGGAATGAAATTATAGGTATTGCCGGTCGTACGGAGAATAACGATTTGTTTTTAAAGAACAATTAGATTTCTCGGTAAATATTATTTACGTATTTACGTGACCATAATAATAATAATAATAAACACTTTTTTTCTATCGGTAAATTTGCATCGAAAAAATCATAATTTTGTAAATCGAAATTTCCCTTTTTACTTTTCAAACTGATCGGCCGAACCGAATAATTAAAAAAAAAAAAAAAAAAATTAAATAAAACTATAGCAGCAATGTTGTATGTGCATCGCAATCGCGAAAAGTCGCCACCGTATACGAAGAACCGCTGGAGAAAGACACCGTCGCCATACATGTCATTATGTTTCCGCGTTATAGCGTGCACAGTGCACTGCACACACATAGGCGTACAAGTGAGAGTAGACGGGCAATAACAATATATTATGATCATAACACGCGGCGGCGAGTGAGAGCGATTATTGACATCTGCGCATCGGCCGCAAGCCACCGCGCGAGCCAAGCGATGTGCAACGGCGGGCTGCATGAATGCAGCTCGCGATAACTGCAGCTGCACCACGGCGTAGGTATATCGTCTATTAGTCGTCGTGTGAATCGTGGTCGCCGCGGCGGTCGGAGACCGGACGTCGTCGATAGCCCGTGATTATCGCGCCGCACATCCGGAAAATCTACCGAAAAACCGTATATGCGACATCGGCCGTCACTCGGCACGCTCGCGCGAGCACACACGTCATGACGGTGTCATTATAACTCTCACGTTTGCCCCCCCCCCAACACGCGTCTTAACGCAGACCGCCGTCCCGTCCGACTGTACCGGCCGTACGCCGTCGGCGCTGTTTGTTTCAGCTCGATGGGTTCGTCTGAAATTCGCACGGAAAACTCGCTTTCTCGCCGATTACGGTCAGAATTATTTTTACTCATCCTAAACCGCGATAAAAATTCAAGTTTCCGTAGTCGATCAATTGCCGTTTTAACGCCCATCGGCTATGTTATGCGGATAGCTAGTTGACTTTGTGAAGTAAATAAGCAGTCGACGGGACGATCATAGACTATATAGATAGTTAACAAAAGCTTTGCAGACGGTTAGCGGCGCCTTTCCACTGATTGTTGAATTCGTTTATGCATAGATATATTTTTTTTTTCTGTTTGGAACCGACGACCGGATAATGCGGATATGCGTAGATATATTATAATTTGATAAAATACAAAGTAATTTTATACAAATAATGTATTCTTAAGATAATTCACACGAAACCGCTCCGTATAATTTTATATTATATTAATGGTCAGCGCGTTTTGTAATATAAGAAGTATATAATATTATTATAATTTATTAGCTAAATAACTCGCCTTCGTTAGTGAAAAAAAATATATAATAACGCGAAGTTACAGAAACTCTTTACTGAAAAATTGGTACGTTGAAATAATCCATCAACACTTTGAGGATAACTTGGAAATATACTTTGCGAAAAATCCCATAAAAAAGTTTGGTAATATCGTCGGAAGCTTGTCGATAACAAGGTATTTTTACTTAAAAAAGACCTGTAATTTTTTATATATTATTACGTACACAGTACACTTACAAGGATACAACAAGTGAAACGAGTAATAAAAATTACTTCACGATTGACTCGTATAATATATTATATGGAATACAAAACTTCGTATGATGGCTATCATAACTGTCACTACGTTTAAAATTTTAACATTGCTCTGTTAGTATATGGTGACTAGTTTCACTATCTATGGTATTATAGCATGATATTTTACAAAGTCAGTTTTTATTAATTAGTTTTAAAATAATTATCTGTTAAAAGTACAGTTCTCTAACCGGGGGAACTGGTGGAAATCGGAAAAAGTCGTTAAAAAATATCGAAAAGTATCTTTCAATATACTCGAATGCACAGTACACACTGACACTGCTAAAAAACGGCTGTTTGTTTTGATGACGACATAAGTATTTATACATCTTTCACTCAAAACGAGTTCTCTTTCTCTATTCTTTCGCCTATGAAACTGCGAAAGGCCACTGCCAAGGCCATGTTTATATGCGCTCGTCCATCGCGGCAGCTCTCTAACGACCGGTGTGCAATTATTATTGTTATAGTTTTTAGTTTATTACTCAATTATTATTAATACCATCGCTACTCCCCCGCAAACGCATTTGACCTTTTTCTGCACAACAATCGACGGCGGCTGACGATTTTCCGATGACACGTATATTATATTGTTGATAATGAAAACACTGCGAACGTTCGAGAATATTCACGTTCTCATAAAAAACTATTCATCACCAACGAAGTCGTCGGACGCAATTTTCCTCTTACTTGTCATCATCGTCATACACGGTCTGCGTGCGTTGCTGTCGCGTTTGCATTTATAAGGAGCGTATATAGTTACCCATTTCGTGACGTTGCAAATGTCGACAATGTAATTGTGTTGCCACCGTGTGATCCGCAACGATATCACGACAAAGAAAATTCGACAAATTCGAATAACAACACGGTTCGCCCTACATATTTTATTATACTTATAAATACGCACATATAGATATACCTACCTAGTAGACGAGGGAAGAGAGCGGAATTAATGGTATTAATTTAGGCAACGCAGTCGTACGTCGTACGAGTTTTAATTTTATGACTTGTATATTATTATTACGACTCGACTCGTATGTCGTGATTTTGAAAACCGTTTGCCGCATTATTGTCAGTAATCAGCGATTTAACAACGGTACAACGGGATAATAATCATCAAAATCGAATTGTTTCCGCCGGTGCGCACGTATATAATAACGACAATAAATCATATATAATATACGTCTTGAAAGTCATCTGCAGCGATTAGAATGATATATTTTATGTAATCGCGAAAAAAAGCAAGATATTGTCGCGAACTCGTAAAAAAGTGATAAATTTATTTCGAAAAAACCGTATATTATTGTGTGCTAATGCGATTTCTAACGTTGGCGTCACGCGCGTAGTTACGTATTATAATATATTAGAATACGTATATTACCGCACTTACCCAATATCGAGCGGCGAACGACGTCCGGTGCAAAGGTCGGCGGTCTTCCGGCTCGGCGGCGACGGTCTTGTGGTCGGCCGTCGGCGATATCTGCAGAGTGGTCTTGATGACGGCCGTGCCGGACGGTTTGGTCGTTATGGCGGACGCGACGGTGACGGCCGCGCAGACGACGGCCGCCAGCGCGACGACGGTGGCCATCGTCGGCGTCTTCGGCGGCCATCGGCACCGCTGTCGTCCTGCGGCGACGGCCATCGCTGTGCTACGCAAACGGGTCGTTTTGACGGTGTGCCCTGCGACGGTACTATAAAATACTCGGGGCTCGGGATTTCGCGGAGATGCGACCGCGCGAGACAGGTTAAACGGCGATGATGCGACTCGCGTCTTATTCGAAAAATCGAGAAGCGACGGCGCCGGTCATCGCGCGCGATATATACAGTTTATAGTATAGGTTTGGTTTGGTGGTGCTGCCGATGTGCGGCCGGTCACTTGGCGTCACGGAGGTACACTGCCGAACGTCGGCGGCGTCGGGACGAAGAAAGCGGTGGCCGGTTCGAGATTCCTCCTCCGCGCGGCGTGTCGGGCGGGAAAGATCGCTTCCGCGCCGAGGTGGTGGTTATCGCGCGCCGTTTACCGCCGCCGCCGCCGCAGTGTTCGAGAGAAACGTGTAAGTAATAATATTATCGTCGTCCGCGCGCCACACGACGACGGATATACGCGCGAAAACGGATATCGCCGTATTAGAGACGTATTATGTTATTATAATTTTACGATAATATAATATTGTGACCGCCGCCGCCGAAATTCCCACTGCGACGGCACAGCGGAGGTCGTCGCGATCTTTCTCTCGCTCGCGTTTTATTTTTTTATTTTTTTTTTCCCCGGAAATTTCTCCGTGTCCGCCACAGTTTTTATAAAGACTGCCGCACGCGGCTGCCGAGTGCGGTTATTATGTTACGTATACAGAAACCGATGTCCAAAAACTGCTGCAAGTCCTTTTGTCCTTAAATTCCATAATATAATTTCTTTCGAAAAGGAAGACGTCTCGCCAGTGTTCGGCTGCAGTACTAACTACTAATACGGCAAGCAGTGTATTATTACGATGCAGACGCTATGGCTACATATAAATCATAATATTTTTATTGTGTGTATGAAGACTGCACAATACGCTCGTAACGGTTTCACAGCTTGCTGACTTTGGGTTCGAAATTCTAATAAAATTTCAGCCACACGTGCGTTTTTCGCGATTTCTATTTTTAAAATATTCGATTTTAGCCTCTAAAACGCATATTATTATAGAAACTGAAGACGAGGTTAATTACATTACGTTGTTCCAATTTATTATGAATATATCAAAAATAAAAAAATAAGACTATAGAAATAAGCAGAAACTGTGCGTTGGACACTCGTCTCGCTTCGGTGGCTTAAGCATTTAGCGCACGATAGCTGATGTATATAGGCGTGCTGCATAATGATTAATGATTATTATAAAATATAGACGTACAAGTCCAGAGCTAAGATATAATATTGTAAAAGTTTCGTGTTTATTTCTATATGCTTTCGCTTTTTAGCAGACAAACTTGAAATCCATTATACGCGTATAATAACTGTAGCTTAAAAACTAATATTTCAAAAAAAATAAAAGTGAATATTTCTTAATTTGTATGCATGTTATTATCATTTAGGTAATATTTTCTAAAAGAAATGTGCTTGGTTCTCTTATTAACTATGTAATTTAAACATAAATATTTAATGTATAGGTATTTTTTATTTTGAAATAACGTGTTTAAAATAGATATCAAACTACATAGTGTTTTTAATGTTACAAAATGTTTTGACATCCCCATATGAATTTATTATAGTCATGGCTATAACGAAAGCATATACCAAACGATAAGTCACGAAGACCGTACAGTGTATTATTATTTTTGTAAAATCAGTTTTTCTATGTAATTCATAGTATTTTAGATATTTTTAACAACTATTCTAATGTTCTACACGAATTTAGGTTTTGTTATTACATAATTGACAATTAATAATTTATAATTTACTCCTGCATACCTATTTAACGGGCTTTGTTTTTATACGTTACATTTATTATGTACATATTTTTCTATGATCACTTCTGTGTAACATCAGAGCTAGAGACTATTTGGGTAAGTAATGAAAGTAAATTTTTAAACAATGAAAACATAAATCATTGGGTTTTAAAAATGTTTCAGAACATTGCAATTTGCAAGGTTCACTATTATGTGTAGTTATTAATAGGTTTAATTTAAAAGTTAGACATACAAATTATTTTAACGTGAAACACGTTTAAATAAAGAATGTATAATATTTATTAACTATGAGCTAACCTGTATTATATGTCAATTCCTTATGCTGAAACTTTCAAGTTTTTTTTAAAAGAAATCTAAAAATGAGAATAAAATCGCCTCAAGTTGAATAGGTAGTTAGTTTTCATTACAAACTATGTTGATAATGTTTTAGAAACTTATACAGTAATTAATGATTTAATGTTTATATATATATCTTATTAGAATTTATAATTTTCATAACTTTTAAGACATAAAATTATAGATTTTTTCACAATGATGAAAGTCAACGATTACCTTCAATGATACGTGTAGGTAATACCTAACCTTAATTATTTGCAAGATTAGTTTTTTGTAACACACAATAATTCTAAATTTCTAACATATATTTTATTATACGTTTAGATATCTTTTCTATTATCATTTAAATTAATGATTTATACATTTATAATATTGTTAGTCAATTTTTGAGGAAAATAACCATTCTTAAAATAGTTTAAAATAATTCAAATTTAACAGTAATGACTTATAAATTACCAGTCTCCAAGTCTTACAACTGTAAATTGAATGAAAGCTATATGATAATTTTAAGATATTTCCGTTTTTATACTGTTTCTCATTAATTTAACGATTAAATTAATCTGGTACCAAAAATTACACACCATTGCAAAACCAACATTGCTCCCACCACCCAAAATCCCAAAATAAAAACCACTAAATGTGAATTAGAACTTTTGGCTCAATGGCTCATTGCGTCAAATTCTTAGATATGTCTATGAGTCTCAATGAACTATCTCAATAAATTAGTTATAGTTCGAGATAAATTAACGCGAAATAAATGAAAAATTACTAGGTAATCATACGGGATTTAACTATTATTGTTACTTTCAAATTTATTATCGCACAAACATATACATCACTATGCTGAGTCGAGGCAAATTAATAATAACAGTGTTCAACACCACCTGTCTGTATTCCGACTTATTGATTTTACCTCGCGTGTTTAATACTGATCACCGACGGTTCTTTAATAATATCGTTTCGGTCCATAATATTTTGTAGTTAACAACTTTCAATAAACACCACGACCAATGAAGACATCTCATCATGCATTATTCTGGTTTTCACTCATTTGTAAAATAGATGTTTCTCTGTCGACGCATCCTGATATAGGTATACAAAATGCCCGTGAGTGATGAAAAGATAATTCAACATTTTTTGTAAAAGAACGATTTAACTATATACTAGCTGCGTGTATACTGGAGTTCTTTTGATTGATTGTTTTAAATCGCGATCGACCTCCTACCCGCAGAGGTCAAGTTTGTGAATTCCTATTTTCTCATAGTTTATGTTTTCACTGAAAAATTCTGTCACGAACGTACAAAATGTGCCATCCGTCATCGATTGACCCTTTTCTACTAGTCGCACTCTGACGACACGGCAGTAACATATTATAATATCATAATATTATTATAACAGCTATAGTATAATATTAGTATATAATTAGCTATCTGCAATTACAAAGTGTTAATCAAATTATACTACCTACGGACCTACCTATACCTATACCTGCATGCAACCTACTAAATTATCGTATTATCATTACAATCATTAGTCGTTGTGCGTGCAAGCGGTACTTATGTACTTAACGTTATGATTTATACTAAGTATAATATTATAATATAAATCACTGGCGGCAGTCGCGTCTCGCGTTTGCGTGCGCGCCTTGTCGTGCGTATTGGGAAATCGGAAGAGAACTTGAACGCCAACACCGCCTCCGCCGCCGCTTTGGCAGACAATGCACAAATAATAATATTATTATGATATTAAATAGGTGGCACGACCGAAACTGCGTATACGCTTCAAGTCGCACATAATATAATTTGTTTATTATTAGGTACCGTGCCCACCGCACAAAACGATATTATTATCATTGTGTACCTACTAATCTACGACGGTGGCGTCGTCGTCGTCGTCGTATTCATCGAACACCGCAATTACCGGTCCTGTATTATAGACACCTGCTGAACAACAGTAATAATATCGCAATGATTATTATTATTATTATTATATACTGTAAGTCTGTAATGACCGACGACATTCGCGATCGTTCGACTCCGACCGACCACCGGCGGTCTGTCGGATGTCCGAAATGCTGCTGCTGCGGCGGCGGCGGTTCGCGATTTCACTTTTCTGCTGGGCTGTATCCGTTCCATACTAAGAATTATTTTTTTTTCTCACGAGCGCGCATTTCCGCCGGGCCTTCGCTTCCTCGCCGCCGCCGCCGCTGTTACATTTTACACTATACCCATTTATTATAATGTAAAATATTTGAAAAAAAAAAATCACGTCCATCACCGCGTCTCGTGTTTCTATCGGGCAAACGCGCGATTCCATATAATATGCAATTTATTCACGCGCGTATGTGGTGTATCCGTGAGAATGCCGAGAATCCGTGTAAACAATATTTTACCATATATATAATATAATATAACTAATAATATAATAATACACCTGTCTAACACAGGATGAACCGTCGTGTGTATTCAACCGGTGGCGGCCGTTTTCACTTTTTTGTTTTTACCAACAATAATATAATACATATAATACGTAACGATATGTACATATATACAACATATATATATATTTGTATACGACTTATTCGTTTGACTAGTTAAACTAACTGTAGTCACACGTACAATTATAGCACCTAAAAGTGAGCATACACGGTTGAGCGAACGTGATACCAATAAATAAAAGACGTATACAAAGTGACCACACGACAATATAATATGTTATGCATTATTATAAAAGTAATTAAATTATTTTATCGAACAAAAAATTGAAACCGCGATGCTTGTCAATAATAAATACTTAAGTAAAATTATGTACACGGATTTATACATTTAACATTATAGCATAATATATAATAAAAGCACAACTGTATATAATTTATTATTACGGCAACTCTACACGCGACAATTTTAATATTGTTAGATATATTTTGTACTTAACTAATTATATTATATTTTTTTTTTTTTTTTAATTCCGGTATTTATATAAATATATAGATTAATTTGTATTTATATAGTTACTAATTACTGTTATTAAGTTGAATTTTTTTTACGTTGCTAAAGGTTTTATATTATAACCTGTTTATTTCTATAAATAAAATACGTTTCAAAAGTTTCGTTTCACTTTTATTTCTATAGTCTATATACCGTTATTATTATTTTTATTATTTTTATCGACTTTTTTATGAATAAATTCAGCTTCGTCGACTGGTTCATTAGCATTACACACACATATACCTATGACATTTAAAAAATATGTTTATATACCTAATATATATACTAAGGATATTAACCTTATTAATATATAATATCATTATTTATTAAGATTATTATTCGTGGAAAATATTTTTCTTATTTTGCCAAAAATGTTTAAATTTAATAACCGGATAATAATTTAACGTTTAGATAACGCTTTACTTAAATCGTATTTAGGACAAAACATATAGAATCTGTTAATATACTTATAATCGAGTTTACTGCTTTCAAGTGTCAATATTTTACGTAATATATAGAGCCATTAAAAATAATAAAACAAAAACATTTATTCGGTATACCTGGGGAAAGTATATCTTTAGCTTCTTTGCATGTTATACTAATAACTAGTAAGACTTTAACTATATATATTGAAATGATAGTGTAGAAACTATATCTTTTCGATTTACACAACATCTTTTCATGTACCTAGTCACGACGTGTCGTCCCACTTTTTGGGGTAGTCATATATGGATCTAAATTCATGTAATCATGCCAAAACATTATAAAACGTATATAATATAATAAAAATTAAATATTTTATTGTATAAATAATTGTTCAATTACTAACTCTATATTATACATAATATATGAAATTCATGAGGCATGTGTCTAAAGCTTAATTAATTATAAAAACAAAACTAAATACGAAATATTTTAGAATGTTAGAAATACAAAAAATATACTATAGCGAAGTTATGGCAATCAGAATCAGTCATCATATAATATTCAAAAACATGCCAGTTAGTTCAACCCCCGAATTATAAAAATAAACAGAAAGTACCTAATAAACAAGAATTTAAGATGTGAACTACTAAAGTGAAAGTTAAACAGAAATAGAAGAAGAAACTTATCCGAGAATGTAATATATATAATATATGAGTAAGTACTTTTCTATGATAGTATTTAGTGTATTACACCATTTTACTTATAGAATTATAGGCAGTAGTTAGATAGATTCAAACATTATATGTCTAAATAAGTATATTCCAACTTTCAATTAATTTATTGTAATAAAAGAAACTTAAATAATTATTAACAACAGCTTATTAAGTTAGAATAACTTTCTGAATCGAAAACATTAATCGCATATTCACTAGAAATGTTTAACGATATTAATTATATCACATAATAATAATATATTTTATACAAAAATTAAATGTACGTTGTATACTAAACATTTTAACATATTATTTGATACTTCTATGAAATAGAATCTCTTAACTCTGTGATAAATCAAATCAAATCAAATATATTATATTATTCGATTTTATATGATACTTTGCATTACATATATTTTAGTGACTTATAAATTATTATTATTATTTATTAGTATCAACGTTATATATCTTTTCTTCGAAAAATTATGATATTATATTATAATATAATTACTATTCATAAATTTTACTTTCAGTGAACTTATAACTTAAACCCATTATTTTTACAGTAAAAAAATAAAAACTAATTGATTTAATTAAAAAAAAATAAACAAAACGTTTTGTAGCACATGCAATTTATTTCATTGAATTTCGTAAGTAAAATTTTACAATTTTTCAAATTATTATTAAAAAATATTAGTAAAATGTGACACCTACATCTTCGTTTTGCACATATAGACCATAATATAGTAAAATCGCGTTCATCAGTTCTATTTGTGTATTGTAATAGGTAATATTTAAAATTAATACATTCTTCTATAATTTCCAACTTTGATTGATTGATGATTGCTTATAGATACGGCCCTATCAGCTTAATATTAATTTTAATTATCATTTTATACGTAAATTTAAAAGAATTGCTTAAGATTTAATGAATCGGACTTGATAAATTTAATTTTTAATTTAAACTAAATTTATCAATTACTCATGACTTATGTCTAACCACGATGACATGCTCATATTGAATACAATAAAAAACCTATAATATTCAACATGCATATATCTATATTCTATTGTAAAGAATTACTTTAATACTTTTAAATAGCCTTAAAGGCTATACTTTTAAGCAATTAATTGATACCTAGGTACCTAAAAAATATCTAAGTATAGTACAAAATTATTACCAGAAATCTAGATAAAGAATCGAGATATTGAGTAATAACAAAATATTGACAATACTCATAACTATTTATGTACCTCTTACAATAATTTGCGAATATACATATAGTAGAAATGCATTGCAGCGAAACTATAACAGTTATGCGTTAAGTCTTAGGTAACGCGAACAATCGATAGTCAACCAAAATCTTGTGGTCCGGAAGAAAGTCATAAAATTATGTGTAGAAAATACGATTTAAACAATATATTGGTTAGGGTGACTGAAATTATATTATGTAGGTATCCTATACGATCTAAAATATATAGGTATTAATATTTGAATAATGATAGGCAATTTTCAAACCGGAAAGGTAAAGTATTATAAAACGTATCATAGTTATATATTGAATGGATTTATTTTTTAAATTGTTGTAAAACATATAAGTAAAACTTGTAGTCGCGGTTATTAATTAAGTGTATAGGTAACTAGTATAATTTTAACTATACATTTATTTTATAAACATCAATGTTTTACTTCTCCTTTATGATTTAGGCGATTTCTACAATTAAATATATATTAATATGTAAATGATAATGAAATAAATCATAGTTAAAATCAAAACAATAAACATAAAATATATTTAAAATGGATAGTTTAAATAATTTGAACTCTAAGATAATTAGAAATGTAATAGTTTTTAGTTTTTTACCAATAAATTTATTCTTATAAGATATATATTATATTATTACTTTCAAATAAAAAATAATTATAGGTAAGTCTAGTTTTTTATTATGATTAATTATAAACTAAACTGCGTTAGCATATTAAAATGGATTTATATAATCCTATTATAGGTATCTAGCTATTTATAAAGAGTTAGATAGTATTTCAGTTATCTATGTGAGGTATAAAATTCAAATCGGATCCCAAGTTCACGGTAGTACACTGAATAATTAGCCCCATTGATTTTAACCGATACTTACATTTGATATAATTTCACTGCATCCATCACGATTTATATGAGTTCGTGCAAATAGCACTTTCAATCTGATCAATTTAAAATTGATACAAGTCGTCATACATTTTAAAACTAATGAAGTGAAATGTTGATACCTATTTATAGATGTCTGAACAAAGAGCCAGTACTAGACAAATTTTATTTTTTAAGATTACGGAAAAAACTGGATGCATGGTAGTAAATTTGTAACAAAATTTTTGTAGTCATTTAAAAGTAACACTTTTTTATTTCCGACGTATTACAAAAACAAGTAACATAATCTAAAAATGGCGATGTAAAATTTAGCAAATACAGGTAGGGAAAATTGTTGTATTAATTTCGAGGTATAAATGTATTTATAAAGTCGGTGCAACTGTCTTCCGTGATCCTGGGAAACCGAACGATATTGAAAATTCTAATAATAGCATAGTTAAATTAAGCAAATTTATGTATATTTATTTATTATATAAAATTTATGTATGTTTTAGGGTGTTGCATGATGGTGTGTCGGTACCTACAAACTTATCAAGTATTTATGCGGTCTATCAATATTAATATATTTGAAAATGTCTACCTAATAACTTATTATGAAAAGAATAAAATATTAGTCCTAGAATGCAATTTTTGTAATTCAAATATTTAGTAAAATGTTTGTATGTTATTAAGCGTGATTATTTTCAACCATTTACAAAATTCCATTACGTATATTATATATATAAATTGAAACTTCCATTTACAAGTCCTTTCTAAAAACTGTTTTACTATTATCATAGCTGCGGTATACCTAAACAATACCTAACATTAAATTTTCTTATAGTATTACTGTTACCATTAACCATATTATTATTATAATGTACCTATGCAATACGTAATATACGACACTTGATTATATACATGTATATTACATATGATGAGTAAGCCTTTAACGTGCAACTCACGTGCAAGTGTATTATTAATAACTTTATTAGTAGATTAAAAAATTTTCATATAAGTTTTTACATCATAATCTTAACTCATTTGAGAATCATCCATTAAAAAATTTCACTCACCACATTCATATAGGTTAGTCAAAATACCCATAATACTCTCCAATTTACCAGCACTGATATTAAAATGTTTATACCTATTTCTTTTTTGTAATGAATATTTTATAATTATTTTTATAAAATGTATTACACACTCTTAGACAAAAATATTAATTTAATATTTATATTTAAAAACAATGCATTTTGTTAACTTTTCTATACTTTTATTGTTTAAATTAAATATATATTTAAAAAAATTTATTTGACATGCAGTTTTTAAGACTATTATTTTTATTATTGAAGTATCAAAAACCCAATAATATATAATTTTATATATTGTTTATAAATAAATAAAATATATGTAAACGAAAATAAGAGAATAAAAATAGATAAACTCAATTTTTTCTTGTTATTTATACTAGTAATATTTTACTAATTAGTCATCAGATTATATATTGTAATAATAATATTTGAAATATCTGTGTGTAAAGAAAATATCAATAATAGTTTAATACTTTGTTAAAATACTTTTTTATTAATACCTGAAGTAATGAACATGACGATCGAATGTTTGTTTGCCTATATCTGTTATTTCAAGGGAACTATAAAACCTAGGTATTTTTATGAAAACATAATATATTATACACGATTTTTAAGGAGTTTGAACTAGGCAATTTAATTGAAATGTTGAGAAAAATTAAAAATCAAAATCAAAATTAAACGTATCATAATTCAAAATATGTAGTATCCTTTCTATAGATGGTATTAAAACATAAAATATTTTAAGTTATATTCAATTAAAATTTATGTTTATAATTACTTAAATATTAACTTTTAGATTATAATAGCTAATAAGAATAAACATTTAACAACTTAATAAAAATGCAAAAAAAAAATTAAAGAACTAGAAATTTCCCAGTAAAGTAATAAATATTTTAATAAATACTTATCCATTTTTTAATTTTAAAAAAGATTACAGGAAGTAGCTGAATATTTCATTTTAATGTATTTGAGTACTTTATTTTAGAACAGCGGATCCTCGATAACTCAAACCTATATAAGTCGAATTTTAAAAAACTCGAACGAATGCCTTAGCTCCTACCTTACAAGTTACAATACATATTTTATATATTTTCTGTAAGTCGAATTTTCGATAACTAGAATTTTTTTTGGCCCTCAACCGATTCGAATTATCGAGGTTCCGCTGATCCGCTGTATTTATATATACCAATATACCAAGAAACTAAAAAGCAAAAAAATTAAAACTATTTGAATATTATTATTTTTAGGTAGTTTCTTAGTAATTTAATTTTGTTTAGACTATAGTGCCACATTTAAATGGGTTCGTACTTTAAAATTATACATACAGTGAATTTGGCTTAATGTAATCATTGGTTTATATAAAATCAACCGTTTATTGTATTCAAAAATTAAATCAACCCGAACCAAATCTTATGTTACTAATGTAACATTAGTAACGTTAAATTAACTTTTTATTAGAATCACCAAGTACCGGATAATTTGAATTAATTTTTTTGAACATTTTTACCGTTTTTTTTTATAGTATTTTATAGTATTGATTATAGTTGTTATGTTATAATATTATATACAATTTACATACATTATTATGTATTTTATTTTAAATAATTAAACATGATATGCTAATTAATTAAATATGAATTTTCACTTCAGGCTAATATTAAATTAGTGGATTCTCAAGTATAATCGAATATAGATAGTTTCTTTACTTTATTTTAAATGTATTTATTTTATTATTTAAATTTTAATTTCATTAAAAACCATACGTATAAATATAGAATCATTGAAAAAAAAATAAATGTATTATGGAATCAACCGGTTAATAGAATCAAAATTACCTGAACCAATGTGATGACATTAAGGCGGAACTCACTGTAATTATAATATCCTAATATATAATACCTACTGGGAAGTTAACATTTTTTATTTTATAATGTTACAGATTACTAGATTAGTGATTACTAGGGCACGGATGTTGTTGCATTTGCAACTTCTTTTCTATTGTTCGGATTCGTTGCTAAGTAGATTATAAATTTGTTTCAAATGAGTACCAATTAATACATAAAAATTTTAAGTGCAACTTTTTGCAATTTTTGACCTTTTTTTAATTTTATTGCAATTTTGTTAATTATTGTCATTTTCAATACAATTTTATGTGTTTTTTTGTGTTTTCACTTTTTTTTTGTTAGATTATACAGGTTTAATCTATGGTTATGTCGGGCTTTATTGGTTGTGACTCGTGACGGCTTATTTGTCCGTCGTCGTCGGCGGTAACTGGAAAAACCATTTAATTAGTAGAAAAAAATCAAAAAATAGTTTAAATAAAAAGCTTTAATTTTTAATAAAATTATTTGTAGATTTCTGAAAAAATAAGAAAACCGGACAATTTACTAGATTTTTAATGACAACTGACGAGAATTTGAATTTGAATCTTTTTTATTATCTACTCGTTAATATTTTTTTTAATTTTTTTGGTACAAAATATTTTTTTATTGCAATTTTTAAGTGCAATTTTGGGTTTTTTTCACAGCAATAATGCAATCAATTTTATAACATTTTTAGTGCAACAACATCCGAGCCCTAGTGATTACAGTAATATAGTCTACACCAGCTCCCAGTGGTCTTAATCTCCCTTACCAATTTTCTTTTGATTACATTTTTTTACGAAATATATTATGTTATCATAATGAATATTTTAATATTTTTTTTATATTAAAAATCATATAAGTAACCAAAGTAGGTACATAAAAAAATAAAATTACTAAGCATATTGGTAATTGTAACGAATTTCATTATAGCTCGTCTAATCGTCTTAGCGTGGCGGTGTAATAAACATAAAATAAGCTACATGAAAAAAAAATAAAAACACATTTAAAATTTATTCAATAATTACATAAATGTAGACGTGTCATGTATACGTTTGTGTCCATGCTAATCACCGATAGAGCTACCGCGGACCACAGCGTTAGAATCGCTGGTCTACACAGTAACTCAACAGAAATTCCACTTTACAATCTAGACCAGCGTTTCTCAAAGTGTCTCAGTCAATTTTAGGTAGGTCACAAAAATTTTTTTGGATAATATAGATTCCAAGAAATGTATATTAAATATATTATTAAATATACTTATATTATTTAGCAATCAAGTACCAAAGATTACGTTGGTAATAAATAATTATAATTCGTATTAAATACCTAATAAAAATTTACACATTTTTATACAATACAAATTTTGTTTTTTATTACTTTTTGAAAAGTGAAACTATGTGGGTCACGAAAGATTTTTCGGGGGAAATTTGAGTCCTGGTACTAAAAAGATTGAGAACCACTGCAGATCTAGACATTTATGATAAGACATATTTTGAAAAACAACTAGTATAATAATTTTCATATTACAAATTTCACGTTCAAAGCGGAATAATTTATAATTTATACTTAGTTATGAATGTTATAATGTTTTATAAATGTATAACTAATTTTCGGGTATTACAATGAAAATATATTATTTGCAATATTATGTATTCAAGTGGGTATGCAATTAATAAAATAACAAAAAAATACTCTAAATTATGATGCTGTGAAAATTCATAATACATAAATTCACAAAATAAGTATATATAAGTGTATAGTATTATAAGTATATAAGTATAGATGAGATATATATATATATATTATATATATATATAACATTTTTTTTAATCACTACAAAAATTTATGTAAATTGCAAATACTAGAATTTGAGGTAACCATTTTGCTGTACAGTAGGTGTTGATTGTTTTTTGACCTTGTCATTGAGTAAATCACCATAATGTATTATGTATATGTAAATTTGTTATATTTGAAGTCAATGATAAATTATTGCATACGAAAAATGATTCTGCAGATCCAAGACGGTTTATTGAAATAATTTTTGTTGAAAACATTACATTCGAAGGTGTCATCGTGTGTGTAAAATATATAGCCATACACACCAAATGTTATAAGTAACCACAAATAATATTTTAAATTATAAAAAATAACTAAAACTGTGATTCTTTTTTATTATAAATAACTAATTTCGTCCAAATTTGAACTTTGAATGCTTATAAAAAAAGATCACATTTGTATCTTTAATATTTTAAAATAGCTATGACAACTTATGATGAACCTTGTATAAAGTTTTCAAAGTTTTTAATCGTGCGATAATTTTTTATTTGATATCGTGTAAATTAAATTCTTACCGATTTTAATTATAATATAATAATTTAAATATTATTAAAAAAAAATTATAATAATACAATAGCCTACAGCTTGGGTTTGTCAGTATCTGGAACAGTGTGATTAAATTTAAAAACAATAATAAAATACAAAAAAATAATTCTTAAAGAAGCTATAATATATACATATATAAATACATTATAGACCTTCAAGATTTTAAAGTAATATATTATTGGTATCAACTTGAAGTTTAATGTTTTTTTCCATCGTTGCTGCCCACTTTGTTACCCCATTAAGCATTGAGATAAGTATCAGAAAGTGTATACTTATTTTATGATTTCTAAATCAGATGGAATATTTACTATGCCATCACGGACACAACAGTTTACTGTTAGTCGATTTAGTCGATAGATAACAATAATATTAATATACAGTCGTTTCACTCATTGATAAAAACAACTAATTTTCTATTTACTAAAGCACAACTCGCCGAATCTCTCAACAGATTAAAACCGATCCATCGCTCTGATCAGAATCTAAAAGTTCTTATATCGTATAAGAACGCCCCTGCAGAGTTACACCGTATATAAAATACAGCATATAGACGTAATTATTTTTGATTACTCGACAACACATTTTACGGTGGCAAACCTATGCGGGCCTGCTACTTAAGATAATATTATGTACTCATCGGTTTGTCGAAAGAATAAAATATCGTCGGTATCGCGTCGTCAAAACCGTATTTCGACGTGGGCGCGTGTAAAGTCGTGTTCGGCACAATTATTCTCGTTACGTAAAAATCCTCTCGTCCTCCTCCGCTGGCAGCGGCGCTGCAGCAGGACGCGCGTTAATCCGGTGCAACGATGCACCGCACCTCGCGGCCTAATAACGTCATCATCATTATCCCCCGCCGAATCCTCCGCCGAGCAGGAAAGGAAAATCGTCGTCTACACATCCGCCCGCCCACCACCGCCCGTCACTTTCGGTACCTATCCAACAATAACGATACGATAATGGCGTACGATCACGCACACGGTAAACGCATAATATAATATTATTAGCGGTCGGTTTCCAACGGCACCCGCGCGCGTTCGCTCGATGACCATTTATGGGCCGGTCACCGGTCGAGCGATGACCGCCAGCGCGATGAGTCATCGTTCCGGGACGCCGACCGCTGGAGAGCGGCGCGCGTGTCGCCGTTCGTTCGGTCGACGGTCGGCAGCACGCCGGCGAGAGTCGCGCAACGGCCACGCGCGCACGCAGAACACCTGACAAAGGACGACGACGGCGTCGTCGGCGGTGTGCGGTGGGGCGTCGCGGTGGAGCAGCGGCGCGCCGACCTTGCCGTCGTTTTGTACTTATTAGGTCGTCGTCGTAGGTTATCAACGACCGTTGTGTTAACGAAGAACAACAATAATAATATTATATCGCCGCCGCGGCCCACGTGCCGACGACTCGGCCACCAGACCACCTCTTTTTGTCAGTGTTCGAACCGCACTCGACGGTGCAGCAAGTCGAACGTAAGCGATATCATCGTCGTCACACGCTGCTGAGGTGATTTGGCGCGCGCACACGTGTTGCCGGTCGCGGGTGCGGTAATAATATATAAGACACGACATCGTTATCAATAATAATCGTTATCACTGTTTTACGCGGACTTTTGAAAACGGGCACTCTCCTGCAGCCGACCGGGCCACCGTCAAGTCTTCCTCTGCGACCTTTTGGCGCACCGTACGAGGTACCTACACCTATACCATTTACGTACCTATATTATATATATATATATATTGCACCTGTATATGATTATTGATTGTTTTGTATTCGATTTGCGATCGAGCCGATGGAAATAATAATTAACACGATCGACGTAAAACGTTTTTAATCTTATGGTACTCCGTCGTCAACACACACGACGGGACCGCAAAACGACCTGTTAAAATCGTTTATAAGCCGATACGCTATAAACACGAATTTGTCGAACGAATTCGCGTTATAACGGAGGCGGTCGAATCGAACAGCACGAAAATGATATTTTTACGTTCGCGTTCATCACTGACCAACGACATGGTTATTCTAAAATTTGTTGAAATTTTCTTACCTCCGAATTTTACTACGACTCAATAACTTTGATGCACGTTAATAAGTTATCTACTCGAAATTTGTTCCGCTGAATGCGAATATACCACACAACACACACACACACACATAGGTTCGGCGTCTTCTCGAGTACAATACCGAAATGCCGAACCCTTATGTATATTATTATAAATGGTATATTATGATAATATACCGCCTAATTATTACGGTTATAACATTATATTGTTTTATATTTTATAGGACCATGATGATATTATTATTACCGTTTTTAATTTTTATTTAAACAGTTCTCGGTCACGGCGATCGTGATCGGTAGAAAAAAACGACTATCTACATAGTATAATATTTCAATACCGATAATTTCAATTAGGATTTTTTCTCGGTTTTACGATACTATATAAACTGTAAATAATATTGTTAAACACAATTATTAATTTCGCCACTTTAACCGTTTGGAGGAAATAAAAGTATGTACATACTCTGAAATTCACAGTTTTTGACAAAACATCCATGTTCTACGTTCTACGAACCATGTTTTAGAAAGTAATGCAACTGATTTTAAGATATTACATTACATTATTATTATTTATTATTCAGTATACTTTCCCGAAATGATTAATGATCTTTTCCGTATAGAACTTTCTTTAATGCTGTTTATTTTCTGAAGATGATTGCTATCAATTTGTTTTATCTTTAAAAAAAATTAAAAACAGAACACTTGCGTGTAAAATGTAAATTAAAATAATAATAATTTAAAGTTTAATTAAATTTACTTATTTTTTAAACTTAATACATTACTTAAATTCAGTATTTATTATTTCAATCGGTCTTCGAGTTATTCAATACTTAATCATTATTCATTAGCAATTTAATATAATAAGTTAATAACTATTTTCTATATACGTTTTAATTATAATATTGGTGCATTCCAATATAGTTATAATACTATACATTTTAGTGGTTAGTAACATATATTTTACGACTGAATAATTGATATGTAAAACTAACCAGCTATCTAATTATTTTAAATACATCACATATAATATTACCTACCTAAGGCTATAACAAGTAACAACTAACTGCAAAGCATAAACATTTCAGCAAATGTAGTAGGTAACAGATTTAAAATAATACGTATTTATAAAATATAATAATGTTTTATTGAAATATTATTAATGCGATTCAAAACAAACTCTTTTTCACGGCAAAAAGATCTATTTTCATTCCAACGTATTAATCGATTTTATCAGTTATTATAATATGTAAATCATATATTATTATTATTATTATTATTATTATAACGGTAGTATGGATTTTTGAAATACGTTCAAGATTTCTAGTATATTGTATTATTTTCTTGAAGTCCTAAAAATAAATTTTAGACTTATTTGGAAACAACTTCATCTACATTTATGTTCAAAATTAAAATGTTTGTATATTAAACAGTGAATTACGGTTTTTACATAAATAAATAGAAAAAATTGTTTATGAATATTAAGGTCGACATAACGTTCAAATTAATTTTCAGTATAATAATCGAATCATTGGAACAATCGTTAAATGGAATGAAAATTAATTGATCTAGCATTGAAATAATATTATGCAATGATTTAAATGATTGTGACGTATTACGAAGACACAATAAAATCTTAACATTTGTGTGTGATTTTACACGAATTAATATCCCTCTAGGATCCGTCACTAGATTAAGGGAAGTCTTTTGGTCTTTTATATGCGTCCTTGGTGATGTTAGCTTAAATCAATTGAGTAGTAATTCGTACTTTTAACTTAGATTTCAGAATATATTATATATTCTTTTTTACCCTAAATATGGATAACAAATAACGATGGCATAAACAATAATATAAATAATTATTGTCATTGCATTCGAATATTTTTATTTTCTATCATTGAAAATATTTTGGTTATTTGATTAAAACTAATTAAACTTAATGTAGGTACATACAAATGCGTATACGAGTGTCATATGGTATATGTGTTATAAATATTTTTGTATTGTCTGGAATAATACAGTACCACAGTAGAAACAAAGAAGAGAAAAAACAAAACATGAACAATTTTATTTAAAAGTTTCAGATAATAATAGGTGTTACAATTGTATAACTAATAGAAATAATATGTCGTATAAAAATGTTATATATATATTATATAATTTTGGAAATTCTGATATAAATATTAATCGAGTACCTAGTCATCCGGCACAAAACAGTTTTTAACTATTTGTTACAGGTATATATAAGACAGGGATAACACAGCGAGTGTGGTGTCATTAGTTTTTAACCTAACTCAAGATATCATAATGTAAGGTCACTTCTTAATAAGATTCGAACGATCAGTATGCATAACACAGAGATTTTATTAAATGATTGTAATTTTTAAAATCAACAAAATTAACAAATTACTAGGTACCTAGATAAATATTTATTAATCTAACTTATTTAATCTATTACATTTCACAGACATTAACTTTAAAGTACTATACTGTACTAAACAGTAATAATAATTTAGAATTGTACAGTAGGACCAGTAGGTAATCATATAAACAAGATCTATTAATTTTTTGTAAAAATGATCATGTCATATAACACCTTTTCTAACAGTGTAGTGCATTTCATTGCAGTTATGGAGATATAATAATAACGTACCTAATATGGTACATAATATGGTATAATGCGGTTACTTATTTAATTATATTGTGTCCTTTACCTCTCGTCATCACATTAATCGAGTAAAATATTATTACCAGAGGGAATAAAATCACTTCAACGACAAGACCTAACACTCGATACGCTTGTATTATGTACTGAGTAAACAACACATTCATATTACATTTTTTATATAATATAGAAGATAATTAATAGAAAAAAAAAATAGCTAACCTACTTACTAGTTTGTTATTTACTATTCCACTATTTTGTTCATCATGATTAATAGCAAATGAATATTTATTTTGGTTCCGACTGTTTCGAGTAGGTATTGATAAAAACAATATAATTAATATGGAGTATATTATTATAAAATATTGTTTTAAATTCTAAGTATAGATTCTTATTCGTATATATTTTTCAAGTGGTTAGAAGTATTCAATAGATAATAACTATATAATAGTAGGTATACAATAAAAACGGTTATATAATAGGCTTCAGTGTTATTTTTAATTGCAGAATAGTTAAAATAGGTTTCTTCATAAGTATAATTATACGCGTATATATATCTCGCTCGAAAATTTAAATATCGAAATAAAAGCCGATGTTCGAACACATGCAAAATAGTGCTCTTACCTCGAAGTTTTATAACAGATCAATTCACTTAATAATATTAAAACTAAAGACAATACACAATCGATTGATGAATGTAAATTTTTAATTCCATAAGTATGCAAGACAAAGGCGACACGTGTATGGGTCCTCTTGAAGTAATATAATAGCTGTTTCATACAATATATAGTATACCTATATACATTACGAATAATAATATGTATTAATAATGCGATTATGAACATACAGACGTAGGAACCTACGTATATAGTATTATACCTTGATAATATTGTAGATATATATTTTACTGTATAAAACACACATTAATATAACAAATATACGTAAGTACAACTATTTGGGGTACACGCACATCAACCCACCCGTTCGCCGAAACACACACAAACACACTGCCACCGCTGCTGTCGGCCGGTCGATGCCGCCTTTAATAATAATTTATTAATCCAGTTTTGGTGGTCGCTATTATTGTTATTTCAACGCCGTGTGCTACATCGTAATCAGTGTAATAACAACAATATGCCATGATTATTCCTTAAAGCCATATTTAGGCGTGTCCAGAAACCAAACGGTTCTTCCGTGTAGTTTTCCAAACGCAGATTATTTGCATATTATATGTCTTACTGAAAACGATAATGTACAGTAAGTTTTATTTTGGCGTTCAAAAAAAAAATAAGTACGATTGTTTTAAATATGTTTTATATGGTTTTGAGAGTATTAAGCAGTGTTGTGTGCTATGTATTTTGGAACTTGGGAAGATGTGCTGAATTCCATAGGTATAGAACTTAGAACTAGAGCTTTATTTTTAGAAGAAATTTGCAAAACTTTGCAAAATATGTAATCGTTTAGTTTAAGTTGCGTTACTACCTTTAAATGAATTTAAAAAATAATATTAATGTAATAATAAAAATAACAAAATTACAATTATGATAACGTTATGGTTAAATTGAAAATTATTTATAACCGAAGTAAACCTGCAAATGGTATTTTCCATTTTCATTAGAACCTTCACTTGTATTATATACTTTTTTATGTCTTTTTTATTTTAGTAAATTAATTTATGTATTGTAATACGATGTACATATTTAACTATGAGATATATCGTTAAAAAACAAATTCACAATTTGCAGACTTTATTCGAAAACCAAAGTGAACGTGTAATCAAATTATTTAAAAATAATAATGCTCACAGAACCGAATAAAAATAACTAATAAGTAATAATATTTTTATCATAAAATCTGCGTGGGGGTGATATAGATGATAGGTATAACCAGCATACAACCAGAACAAGACATTATAATAATGTATCATCTTACTCTGATCTTTTTGATCTTCTTTGACCTTTGTTTATAGAATAAAGTTTGAAGTTTGAGACACGAGCAATGTAACGGAATTTAATAATAATAACAAAAAAGGGTGGTCAAGTGCGTAACGCTAAGCTGTACAGTAGGTATCGAGTGGACATCGGACATAAAGTAGGTCATTTCAATGGGTGTAATAATTTGAATCCAATGATTTACAATGATAAGAATCATTGTATACGAAAAAGGATTTTGGACGGAGATGACTTGTCAGCCTAGGATATATGATATTTTCTACAGAGTGGCGAGAAAGGTGATTTATGATTTAATGACCTGAACATCCCAAAATTTAAATCATGTATAAAAATGGCAATTTAAACAACTGGTGTATGTTTCAAGTTTCTATTAGTAATTTTTAACTACAGTAAAAATCTAAAATTATTTGATAGTAAATCGTTATTTTAAGTGTGAATTTTTGATTTCGTAAAAATCTAAACTTAATATAACATTTTTTTTAATTGACCAACGCTCAACTTTTTTATAACTATTGTAAGCTAAACTTATGGAAAACCTTGTATTGAATTTTTAATTCTTAGCTGCTTATACAACATTT
Organism: Aphis gossypii; assembly: GCF_020184175.1. NCBI lineage: Eukaryota > Metazoa > Arthropoda > Insecta > Hemiptera > Aphididae > Aphis > Aphis gossypii. Next base: position 8,444,339 of record NC_065533.1, on the reverse strand, counting down.
TTTATAAATATTTAACTACAAAATAACTTGCAAATATTCATGATTTTGACCTAATATTGTCAATATTTGAACTTCAAACGCTAATAAAAAAAATTATAGCTATGCAATCTTATAATTTTTTAATCACTATAAGCATAACTCATGAAGAACTTTATTTTAAATTTGCAAGTGCCAAAAATATTTTATCGGTATTTATTTAAAAGAAAAAAACGATATATATCAAATGTTTTAAATAGCCATAAAAATATGTATAAATATATAAATAGCCGAAATATTTTGAAAAATTAAATTATGTAAATAAAATACCAATCTAAATAACTTGTAAAATTTTCAAGTATCTACGGCTTATATACTTTATGAATATTAACAAATATTTCATAAAAATTTAAAATTCAGACGTTTATAACATTTTTTCCTATAATACCGCTCGATGTTTTTCTGCATGTAGTTATTTGTAGGAAAATGTATGAAAAACTTTGTGTTGAATTTTTTAACCTTAGATAAAAATACGAAAAATAGTATAAATTTCCAACTACAAAATTACTTGTAAATTTTCGCGATTTTGACATATTTCTTAAAAATATGAACTTAAAACGCTGTTATAAAAAATTGTGACTATCTATATTTGATTTTTTTTTTAACTACAATAAGAACCACTTATAAGAAACTTTGCATTAAATTTTCAAGTTTTTATTTCAATAAAAAATACTTAGAAAAATCAGTTGTCTATAAATAGATCAAAAACAGCCGGAATATTTTGAAAATTTAATTGTGTATATAAATAACGCTAATATAAACGTTTGGTAAAAAATTCTGTTTTTCCGTCACTTTATTGTGGTTTTTCCCTATTTTTTTGAAAACTACAGCTGGAAACTTCGAACTTTTGACTTCTATAATGCACCTAGGATATTTAATATTTGCCCGTTGCCGTCGAAAACCACCCCAGAAATTTTAAACTGAAGCATTATTATTTATTTCGACAATTTATGGTGTCCAAAGACAAAAAAACACATACATTAATGTAGAATCAATACATTCCTCACCGAGTTCAGAATCTAAAATATGTTTAGAGAGGAGCACGTGTCAAAAGGTATACGGTACAAAATTTTTAATTTTCAAGAATACGACCACAATAACACACAGTGATACAAAGGCCCATGTATAGGTATATATGTATGTATGTCTAAATTAATAATAATAAAAAACCTTGACGATATAACAGGTCGCGGATATACACATATATAATATTAATATAATATACCGAGTATCTATGTTAATGTCGCATGTACCAACATGTATAGGTATATTATATATTATTTGACATAGGTATATACACGTGAAAATCAAAGCACACTCGGGAAAGCGCGATCGATGTGACTCGGCCGTCGGGGGGGTTGATGGTCACAAGATACATATTTTAAGGTCGTTATTTGGCGAGGGGTCGGAAACATGATCGATTCTCGTGAGTGTGTCATTATATTCAATTCATTATATGAAATATGCGCACATATTATAATATTATTGTTTGTTTGTGTGTGTGTGTAATATCGTCGTCGTTACTATAACGCCACCGTCGGCCGTCACAACTTACGCGCGAGCAATAAGTGACTATAAGTGAGTGTGTTGTGCTTGTGCGCGAGTGGCAATGACTCGGCTGCGGCGGCGGCTGCGGTGGCAGTGGCGGGGGCAGTGGCGGCGGACGGTGGAGGTGACGGCGTGGGCGAAGTCGTCCTCGTCTATCGGTTAGAGCGCTATCGCCGCCGCCTCCGCGAAAAATCAGCAAAAATGTATATTATATTAATACGCGAACGTACAAGACAATCATCGCAGCACGTGTACGCGTACGCCTACCTCCGACACGGTCGTGTACGATAATAACATTTAATAACGATTATTATTATTAATAATATATAGTTTTGCGCGGGCGGCGGCGGCGGCGGCGGCGCGACGTAGGGGACGGAAACACGAAAACCGTTCGAGGTATGATATTTATGGTGTATATAATATGATGTTATATATACGATCGATGGAGGTGAGTTCAGTCAAACGGATAATATACATAATAATATTATAATAAGACATTCGTCGAGCGACTCGGTGCAGGCTGCAGCAATGAACCTGCATCTGCAGTGTAGAGTGCAACAAAGCGCGTAGGTAGATATACGTACCGATTCCGAGTGCAATATCATGATATTTCGATGTACTATATTATATAATAATTAAGTTAGGTACGCGATTGGCGTATTGCGCGATTCTGTCGAGCACGACTATCGTCGAGATATACCTACGTTCGAAAAACGATTTCCCCGTTGATAAATTATATTATATTTTAATATTGTTTCGAACGCAAATTTTATACAGATGTATAGTTTTTAAATAAACTATTAATTCCATCGGTATATTATATTATCGACACCGTATAGTCACACGTACGGTTTAATAGAGGACTAGTGTTATAATAGGTTATTATCGCTTATTGCTTAACGACCAATCGATTTTACGTCGTCGAGCGTGTTTGACTGAAATTATTTTTTTCACTCCGACCCACATGTTTTATGTATTATTTTAAAGAATGTAAATCACAAGTGTCCAGTAATATAGAGTAATTTAGCTGACGACTTTTTTTTAATTTATACGACCAAAGAAATTTAGAAAATTTGTTTTTATTCTCTTCTATCGAATGGATTCTGATGGTTGCTTAAATTTTACAATTTCTGTCAAATTATTGTCATTAATAATGAACCCTTTATTTGCTTCGGTATTACCGTTTCCTATACTCGTTATATTATACAACTATTTGTGTGGTTTCACATTTTTTCAAAATCAAAAATATTTTCATAATTTAAACAGTTATTCTGAGTATTCACCATAGTTATGGTTACTAAAATATGTAAGAAGTAGAGTAAAAAAAAAAATAATAATAACAATAGGTACTTAAGTAGAAAATGTGATGATAAAATAATAGTGTTACGCAATTCACGTGACAGGGCAATATAGAGAATAATAGTTATTATTTGTCTGTCATCGTTTGCATAACCTTCGTACGATGAATGAGTTAAATACCCTTATGAAACTGCCACGCGTATGAAATGTAATCACAACATTATATATAATATATATTATATATTATATACATATTATACAAAATTTATATTGATTAGAAGATGGGTTTTTTGGTTTAGAATTATTTGGTAAAACATCGGTGGCGTTTCTTAATTACCACCGTTTCAAAAATAATAAGGCGTTGAAAAATCGATGAAATAAATAATATAGTAATTTATTGATTTCAATTTAGTCGTAAATCGTTACAACCCAATTAGAAATCGCTCTCGGCCGAGTGGTTATTATAGTATATTATTCATATTATATGTGCACCGTCTAACACTATATTATTATTAACATCATGGAAAACTTTGTAAACGATAACACGCAGAACCTATATACCTACCTACTGTACAATTTAATATTTTATTATTTTTTTAATCGTATTTATACCATAGTTTATTATGTGGTAGTCTAATTGAAATATTATTATATTACACAGTCATCCGATCGAACTAACCACGGCGGACGACGGTATCGCTATGGTATATTTGCACGCCCTTTTTTTTTTATAGTTATCATATTATTTATTATTGTCGTATTGTTTTCTTCGACAACGTTCACAATAATAATATGATGACGTACTACGACAACGATGCATGACGTTTAGTTAAAATCATGCGAGCGCTACGAACCATGGATTCCTGCAACTATATCGTACGTTTTGTACGCAGGCACACTCGACAAATAACTCGTGCACGGCATAATTCGTCAAAACTGACCGATTTTCGTGAAGATATTCGTTATATTATGACAACTGCATAATATTATCAACTATCAAATTAAACCTAAGCTGCAGTACACTCGTACGTATAAGTAATATTGCTCGCAAATCGTAAAAGTTGTATATTTTTTTAAATACACTTGACAGTTGACTTATTACCAACAATACCAACCAAGTTATAGAAACTCATTTTATACGATAATACCAATATTATAAATATAATTAATACCAAATTTTATATTTTTCGACAATTTTAGAAAAAAATACATATTATTTCTTAATTTCTAAGCATGGTTAATGTATTTTATTTTATTTTGAGGATATTTTATACTGAATTATTTTATTAAGGTTTTTTCTTTTGCTAAAGATTTGTACTAAGTTTCAAATATTTTCACTAGGCACCTATTGTGACGAAACATTTTGTCATTTTGATAATACCATGTTTTAATTATGACCGACCTGGTATTCGCCATGATGACGTACTATTATTTTTTGTGTCTGTTTTTTATTTCATCTCAATTATAATTAAGTGTAGTTTATCTTGATAAAAAAATATGAATAATAGTTAATATTATACTTAATATGTAATATGTATTATAGTAAAACACTATAATTTTAATTTATAATAATATTAACAAATATTTAAAAAGTTATTATTTAATTTAAATTTTGAATACATTTATTTATATATTTCAGATTTTGTATTTGCATTTATCATCGGTTTTAATTTCTATATAACTACCGAACTTGTATCGCATAAATTAATAAATTAAATGATAGTATTATTTTAATGAAACCAGTTACATTACATTTTATTTAAAAGAAAATTATGTAGATAAATAGTTTAATGCAATTCTTTCTAAAAGTTTGGCGTGCAAATTTCTGTAGGTACCTAAGTTGTTTCGTGGCTTCTTTTTTACTCGTACTCATTTTTACTTGTTTTGAATATTTAACATATCTACCGTAATACTATGAAAATATTATTAAAATATTCTATTCCGTCGGAAACGGCCGCCAACGTAGTATTATACAGACCGGTATATTATATACTATATAGATACCTATTAATGTATAAAACTCCCTATTCATTATAAATTACAATATTAATACTACGTTGGTGGTAAATAGTAAAAGGAATTGCATGTTTATTCCATTCACCACAATAAAAATCGTTATCATGAAAATTGTATTTATTACTCAACTAATTAACTGTATAGTATGACTGAACACCACTATCAGTATTACCATCACGTAAACACGACGTACCATCTCTGTTATTATGGTTATTATTATTTCATGATATAAATCGTTTTAGATACATTTTATTATTTATATTTAATATGTAAAACTGAATCAAACTTTAGTGGGAGAGGGTAGCTAGATGGTAATGTTATGTGTATCCGATAGCCATAACTCCATAAAACCTACGGTTATTGATAGGACGTATTACTGTTTATTTTAAATTATTATTTAATATTAGAAAACAATAATTAATAAAATAATAATCAACAATTATTAAATAGTTAATTAAAATTCTCACATTATATAACATCTTTTTTTTAAGACTAGATGTTGGAAGAAAGGATTTAACTTTTATATTATAGTGTGATAAAATTGCAAAGATTTCAATAAATTGTAAATATAATTAGAAGTAACGAGAAGCGAAGTTTTCAATTTTTTCTTCACCGGGATATTGTAAAAAGTTCTTGACGACTAAACCGATGACCATATAAAATCATGTATAATGTGTTTTTAATTTGTTTATCGTAAATTATTACTAGTGTGTATTAATAATGTATATTATCCGCAGTGCATATTTTTAAATCGATCGTTAAATAAATAAATAATATTTTTTTTAAATGATAATTAAGATTTTTTTTTAGTTAATAAAAAAAAAAATACGATCGCAATTATTGGGGTAGTTCAGAAATCAGAAGCATGCAATGAATGATAATTATTTCTATACGACTGAAATAAAGTTTAGGGATCGCCTAAAAGTATCATAATATTATGCTTCTTTAAATTAAATCGACTTCTGGCAGCACTCACTGTCTCACTATAGTGTATTTAACTTTCATAACCGCAATAACCGTGTTACTTAATTTTATAACACTTGAGATACCTATATATATATATATAACATTACATCAATGAATTATAATATTATAAACCTATAAGACATCATATTTTATTTATTATTTTTATTTAAACAAAGTACCTTTATATATTTATAGTGCTTTATTATATCTACGTGTTATGATTTTTGTAGAATACTAAAATCGGCGAAAGTTGCATTCGCAACAGTTCAAACAGTTTTTGTTGTATCAGTATCTGCATAAGACGGTAGTAGGAAGGACGACGAAACGCACGACTTCTGCAGCAGACAAAGTAGATCACCGTGATCATGGCGTCGTCGCCTTTGCGGGCTCCGGCGGCGGCTGGTCAATCGAGATTGATGGACATGCAAGTGAGTGACGACAAAGTTATCTGTATTATTAATTGTAAATTTGCTTCAGTTATAGATTGTACGGCCTTAGAAGATATACATTTTAATAACTATAAATATATTATATAAACCGGGATTGTTTTTCTTTTTATGTGATTCCGTCGTGTAGATAGACCATTTTACATTTAACTGGTCTTATGATCTCGAATATTTTGTGTAAAAACACACTTACACATACGGAAAAAAGTGATTATAGTCGTTCGGTAGGTTTTATAGGAAAATACCTGAGTAATTTAATTTAAGATATTATATTTGATTAAGTATTCTTAAAAAACAGTGTATTAAAACGTAAGAGCTATTTACATTTATTTTTAGATTATTTTTTTTTTACATTAAATTTTGTAATAAATACCAGAAAATATATAAAAAGAGAATAATTAACTATACACTATATAAAAAATAATAAATAAATAACTATATACTATACTAATCACTATACCTTTTCTAATTATCCAATAGAAACAATGGTGTCATCTGTAAAATACTTTTCTTGGAGGTAAAACACAGTCTTAATTAAGTTGTAGTTACTTAAAAAGTAAACTTAAAAACAGATAGTTTATAATATTATTAAGCTCATAAATAAATATAATCACATAATTATTAATTTATATACCTATAGCCCTATTGGTATGTATAAAATTTTATTTATAATAAACGCTAAAATACAATATATTGGTACTAATATTATATTATTCTCATAGGCGCCGCCAGGAATTTCATCAGGGGGTGCCAGTGTTAGGTGTACAATAAAATTACGCAGTATACGGTGATTTCTAATTCTAAATAGAATTTTTAATATGTATAAATATATTGTATATTAGTAATTATGATATATTATATAAATCCATTCAATTTTTTAATTTTATTATTTTTATTTTTTTGAAAATCCAGGGTAGTGCAAGTGCACACCCTTGCACCTTCCTCGCGGCACCCATGATTAATGATTATACTACTAAATATTATTATACTGATATCGACGCTATTATAATTTATACCTATTTGAAATTTGAATGATCTGCAGTTATAAGTTAGTTTAACCTTATGTAGCTGATAGACAATAAACAATAATTGTAATAATTATTATAGTAATTATTACTAAAAAATTCTTCCGCTTATAAACGATTGTATTATATAATCGAGCCAATGTCAAACCTTGCACAAATCTAGGGCCGTGGATTGCAAATTATATAACGATATGTTATGTATTATATTTTACTAAAACCATGTTACGCCGTTGTGCAGAAAAAGTTCCAAGAAAAGCATTTGGCCACTTTGGCGGCCATCAAAGGCAAAGTCGCCGGGTCAACAACATCGTCAACTACTTCGTCGACTAAGACTACCGGAAGCAGTGATATGCCGGTACCACCTGTTCGGCGGGTCGTCGGCGCCATCCCGGCTGTGCAACCACAGCCGCGCAGGCCGGCTGGATCCGGAAGCGGTAGCGATTCTGTCGTACAGGTCGACGTAAAGGGAAAGGTACGTTACAAGCGCAATATTTCTATTATCTATAATATTATAATTTGTCCCTTATACGCGAGTTAATTGCTGAGAATAAAAACAACAAACGCATAAGTGAACGCAACTATAAAAAAAATTCGTTATGCACAGTCGATATTACCAGAAAGGGTTTTTTTCATTTGATTTAAGCAAAATCGTGTTAGTCCGTTGTCTAGGGATCACATACAATATCATTACCGCATAATATTCATATAAGTAGGACAAGTAGGTGGCTGTTTGCAGTATGCATCCGCAGTAAATAAGTACCTAACCTTATAACATATTATAGTGAAATCGCATGCAACATGCACTGCAGTATTTCTTGCTCGTTTTCTTGAAAAAAAAAAATTAATTAGTCGAAATCTTGAAATTGTTTATTCAAAACCCTCTATAATATATGTGTTTAATTAAACAATTAATTAAGGGAAGCTCAGTACTGGAAATCGCCATGAATGATTTTTAAATAATTTTATCATTAATTATGTATAGGTAATAGGTATGTTGTACATTAAAAATAAATATATTATTTACAAAAAACAATCATAGTATAAAATAAACGAACATTATTTTATATATTGATCAAAATTCGACCTATTGACTCTATGGGCAGAAGTGAAGTGTAAATAAAGTAGTAAATTAGGTATAAAAAACACAAAATTTAAATTACAGGTTACTTTTAGGAGGGAGGAACGGAAATTGTACAGTATGTATAGACCTTTTTCCACGGGTTATTTATCATAGTACATTAAACCTCATTCCATAGTCAAAACTGACAACTACAATAATGTTAAAAGTATATATTTCATAAATTGGACACCTGTAACAAGGTGCTGTTTATTATTATTTATTACATGTTTTTGCGAGTGGTGTTTAAACCCGTACAAGATACTTTATCCTAATAAAGTGTTTAGTTAATATACTTTATGGCAACTATAGGTATTATATATAAAACTTAATTTTACATATATTTTCCTACAATTTACAAACATAATGAGTCATTATTAATGACTCTTTAAGTTAAGATTTTTGATTACCGAAAAACTCATTGGCCTGCGATTCTTGAGGTTTCTTACGGTTAGCTAATTTCAAGTTTTGAGTTTAACAATGAGACTTTCTTGGCATTTGTTTTACATCAACATCATAGGATTTATAAATTATATCGTATTAGTGTAGTACGAATTAACAGCTATAGTGTAATAGGCTTATCACTTATATCAAAAATATATTTTATGTTCGCACGCCACCATCGAACGAAATGAATTGTTGTTGTACTGAGCGGGTAACGCGATACGATTTTTATCGCACAGCTTTTATATACGTCTTATTACGATTTCTACTAATGGCAGCTAATACCACTGGTGTCGATATCCATCTGAAATATGCATAATATGGCAAATCATTTCATTGATTCTCTGTGTAAAAAAATATAGTACAACATTGATGAAATACATATTAAATAGTTAAAAATATTACATTATATCATAGTATACCTATACTATAACAATAAAATACAATATAATATTGTATATGCAGCTAAGCGCTAGGAACCACTCGGCCTCTCGTTCTCCCACACACTGAATTACCGTTATTGGGTATATTGACAGTCACATCATTGGCGTATTTAGGGGGGCCAAGGGGGGCAATTTCCCCGGGCAGTACTTTTTTGGGACGCGGTAGATTTAACTGGAAGGTTTTATTTTTAAACTTTTTTTTATTTTTAATCGAACAGTTGTACAAAATAATAATAAATATGTACCCAGAGCAGCAAAATCCTAAATACGCCCCTGAGTCACATACCATATAGTAGGTAATATAGTTGATTATTGACGATAGACCAACTTCAAAACTCGCTAATACACCCGTAAAATTGCTTAAACCAGTTAAAATACTAAACCTATTTTATTTGTCGCTTGTTTTTTACTTCGCCTATTGTATACGCATTATTATAGCGACACGAGATTGTCGTACATATTGATGAACGTATGTTAAGTGCACTGCTACAATACAAGTCGTTGCATAGTCTCATCAGCGTTTTATTAGGTAATAAAATATTATATTATTAATATCCTATATCGGTGTCGCCGTACCGAACAAAATCCGTATACTTACAATATGTCTAGCACGGAATAACGGCAGCGGCAGCGGTAGCGACGATATATTAAAACGATTCGATTGTTCGCTCGGAATCGTTTACTTATTTTGTTATTACTCGGTTCTCAAATGATAAGTGTACAGTATACGTTTGAGGATTATAAATAACGATTTAATGGTTTAATGGTGTACAATAGTTATACGCGCGCGTATCCTGTTGTATCCTGACGGACTAACGCTGCAGTTCCGTTTGTAAAAGTAATCTCAAACACGCGTATCCAATAATAACGACAATAAACCATTTTTTGTTTTATTATTTTATTACATCAATTGTTTGACGACGATTTTATTACTATACAAACACATGTGGGTCATAACTCCAACGACCGATTAAATGTGCACTCACGATGCTGCACGGCGTGTAAAACTCACTTTTGATCGTCTCCACGCGTGTTGTCGCTGTTTGAGCACATATTTTACTGTTCTAGTCAACGGACTGAGATAAAACGATATACGCTGGGTGTGCAGCTTATTTCATCGGTTAGGTTCGATTAGTACACGACAAACACATAACGCAATGCCGTGACATTACAATAAAATCAAATTATCAAATCAAATTCGAAGTCTATTTTTCAAAAGCAAATAGGTAGCGCGCTCTAGACGTTTTCAATGTACCCACACGTCGTACCATATTACATCCACTGCACCGCTAGAATACGCGTCGTAATATGCGTTTTACTTCACACGTCCATGTAAAACTAAACAAACTCCGTCGTACAACACGAAGTTCTGGTTCGTGACCAACTATACACGTTATGACCAGGGTTGGGATTTTAAAGCATTTGCATATTTCTTATGAGACGCTTAAAAAATAGCAGAGTAAGCTAAAATTGTGTTTCGTGATACTCAAATTAAAAATTTTATTTTGCTTTTTTTTTTGCATATTTTGTGATTTTTTTTAATTTATAGTGCATTTTGGGAATTTTTGACGTTTTTTGGCATTTTTACCTGTGTTTGAATCAAAATCGGTCTTATTTTATGAAGTTATATTTTAACAAAACACGTTTTTAGATTTTTGTCAATCGAATTATCAAGTAAATTGTAAATGTATAGATTAAGTAATTAATATAACAGCGATAATATAGTAGGTATACGATAATTTCGTATATTAGGTATCTGCTGGTTTTTTGGGGGGGTTTCTTTGTCGATTTCTATACCACAAGATTTTCTTTTTTTTGCACATTTTGTTGTTTTATTGAAAATATTTTTAGCACGTATTCAGCAAATTTAAGGTCGTATTATAGCGCATATATGGAATTTTAAGTGCTTTATAAAATCCCAACTCCGGTTACGACTAAACCGCGATAGCCGTTTGTGCGCATTATCACAAACCGATCTGTGTAGGTACTATCTATACACATCTGTCGCATACGACCGATCGTATATAACATATTATTGCGTCCGATTAATTCGATCACCTGTGACACCCGGTGCGAAGGTACGGCAGCTGTTCGCCGAGCGGAGCCAACAGCAACAGGGACCGGGCTACCAGCACCACCAGCAATTGCGGCGGCAGCGGCGGCGGAGCCTGACGGGCCGCGACCGGTCTCGGCCCCTGCGGCCGCTGTCGGGAGGCGACGACGACCCGCTCTGCAAGACCGTCTGCTTTACGGCCCCGTCGCTGGCGGGCGGCGCCGACCTGGTGGGCATCAGCAGCGCGAACGGCAGCGACGTCCGCGGCGAGCTGCTCGCGCTGTTCGGCCGGTTGCCCAACCTGGGCGGACAGCTGCTGTCGGAATCGTTCCGCGCCGGAGCCGGTAAAATGAAAACCGCCCAGTCGGCGCCCGAGCTCAAGTGGCTGCTGGACGGCGGCACGGGACCCGGCAGGGCGGGCGGCGGTCCTGCGAGGCCGGCGGCCCAGCCCGCGGCCGCAGGACCAAAGGACAAAGGAGGCGGCGGCGGGGGTCCGAGACTCGCGGGGGCGGCTACGGGCGCAGGCGACGACGGTGATTACGGTGACGATGACGACGACGACGACGACGGCGACCACGACGGACAACAGGTCATTATCGTCGTGTGCGAGCACGTCCTGCATGCGCATGCGCGCGTCTATAATGTTTTTATAAGATACTTCATAGTCCAACACGTAGTTGTTATAATTAATTGTGTTGTAGTTGTAGTGGTGTGACGTCGAGTGTGTGCTTTCGTTGAGTAGTATATAGTGTTTTGTGACACGGTAAAAGTAGTGTACCTAAGACGCGTATGTGGTCAGTGGCGTCACGAATCTGTCGGGACCCGAAATGATACGTACAATAGTATATAAAATAATAATTAATTACTTAGTTTTGGAGAGTTGCTCTCTTCGGCGAGATTGTGTTTGTCCGACTTAAATATACAGACGAAAATCGGTGGTCATGGCTGGGTTATAGCCGCGGTCGCTCTGTCCGTTTGCGCAAGTCTCCGAGCCGCATTAAAAACAAACGAATATGGCCGTACGTTTTGTCATTTTTTGAATACTGTCAAAACTTTCCACAACAAAGTATTTGTACGATATTTTTTTGGTAAAAGTGATACATAATTTTATTGAATCGACGTCCTGACGCGGCTAACCTAATGATATTTGTAATATTAATGTAATGAAAACGATTAGTGTGTTAAATCCGTTATCGCTTTTGGTAAAATGCAACTTTTGCACATATACATATTCACGTGTACCGCGGTAAATTTAATAAGTATATTTTGGTTCACACAATCACATGAAATCTACTAAAATTATTAATACTTTCTAAAGTTAAATTGTAATTTCGAAAACCGATCGAATTCGTGTTTTTAGACTAGGATATTTAGCAATCATTTTCTTTAAAATCTGATGTGTCTAAAGAAGGTAAATACAAAATATATATAATGCAAATATACAATTATTTTACGGAATTTTTTTAAACAATATCATCATATTTTTAGATTCTTCCAAATTCAAAATCGACTTCCTAAATTGCCTAGATACTTTTTCAAGGAATTCATACATACCTATATCAACATAATATAACAAAATTTAAAAAAGGTCATTATTAGTCATTACGAAATATAAGTAATTTACCACTGCTTTCAAAGTATGAAAAAATACGTTTTGCTGCAATTTCTCCAACTCTAATATGATTATCATATGATCCGCACACGATGGTGCAATTTTCAATTTTCATTTATTATTATGGTAATATACTAAAATGCATTTTATTATTTGTACATATTGAACGCTATAAGACAATATTATAATACTTAAGCAATTATTAAATCAAGGGATATTTATTTGTTCATTTTTATTTAAAGTAAGTTCTGCCAAATCTACCTATATAATATTTCTCTGTGAACAATTTTTTTCCGTCCCATCCAATACAAAAACGATAAACCAGCATGTTGTATGTATTTATGTATTATAATCACTGTTGCTCGTTTATTAGTTTTTTTTATTAAGTACCTATTTATTTAGTTTTAGTTATTACCTAGTTCATTAATTTCAAGTATTTTGGTTTACGTACCTATTAAGCGTATTTAAATTTTAAAGTATAATATTTTTATGAGGATTTTAAAGCATTAAAATTATAAATCAATGAAAGTTGAAACTTTTTTTTCATGTGTACATATTATACATTTATACATTATAAGTATAATACGTAAAGAATAATATAATTGAGATGCTACTTGTATGAAGTTATTTTTGTTTGGATGTATGTGAACTTTCAACTTATTGAATAAGTTTTTTTTTTTTAATTCAATGATTAGGTTAACTAATAAATCGACACGGAATTTAGAACACTTCAATACCAATGAAATTGCACCTTACACCGTCGACGATAAAATCTATAACAGGTATAATATTGCCTCCGACAAATTATATATCGTTTAAAAATATTATTTTCAGTTATTTGGCAATAAAGTTTGTATTCTATTTAACCACTTCATTTGGTTACTACAATTTTAAATGTTTAATGTTTTTGTAGCTTTGGTGCAATTGATATTATTTATAAATATTTAGGTACAGTATTTATTTAATTATACTGTTATTTTGTATGTATAATATTTGAGAGTATTTCGTATTAATTTATTACTGGTATAAGCACTATAAACGTGTGAAATGTATTTGTTTATTTTTTTTGATTTGTGTATAGATATATTCGGTATATTATGTTTTTAAAATGTAATTTTACAAAACAGTATTTTTTATTATTTTAATAATATTAAAACTTATTGTGTACGCATATTATATACCATAGCTTTTAGTCAATTTTGAATATTTTTAATACGATAACTGCTTTGCTTTAATTATTATACTTTAATTTAACAATGAAGTCAATGTCCTTCTATTAGTATAAATATGTTTATTATCCGTGTTATTGTCTATGACTGACTATAGTATATTAATTGGTATTATATCGTGAACTGTAGGTATGTAATTATGTTTGGTATTGAATTTATAATATATTTGTGATTTGTCGGAGTTGGTATTATTATATAAGTACAGTTGGTATTTTTTTTTTTGTACCTAGTGGAAGTATTAAATATGTGAAATACCTATGAATTTAAAATGTTAAACGTTACATTGTACGTGTTCGTACAGACTTTCAGAAAAAAAAATAGGTAGGTACTGACCAAATAGCATGTCATGAAACAGTTATCAATTTTATCGTAGTTTGAATTTAATATTCTGTATCCGACTTTTATAGTTTTATTTTTTATTTTATAATACATACTGAAATATAATATTTTAATATAGTAGTATAATATTGTTAGTATTATTAATTATTATAATATTATTACAAAACGGTTAATAGTAATGTTAAGTAGTAACAAAAATAGCATAGTGTATAATGCACGCACGTGAGTCATATTATTGCATGAGTTCTTAAGTCATAACAGCAGAAAATTTAAAACAGTACTTATAAAAATGTAAGATACAAACATAATGATTACCTATATTATGTATGATATAAATTTTAAATAATAATAGATACTAATATCCGAACAACTCACTAAACTAGATAAGAATATACGCTGTACATTTTAAAGTAAATGTATATCCTTATTATTATTTTTTTTTTTATTCAAAAAGTGAAAAACCATCAGAAATTACATAGGATACAAAAATATTAATTACCTTACTACCTTAGTGCTCACTTCTAAATTCCTTCTAAATTGTTTTATTGTTTTTAGTTTTAGAGATTGAAGATTGTCATATTTATTTATTTGTAAATCTCGTAAATGACAATAATAATAATAGTATAATGATATTCTTAAAAGTGTTATTCTTAAATCAGTTTTATTATTATAATACGATTTTCCTGTTAAATTTTACAAATGTATTATAATGTATAGGTTTTGTACAGCGTACCTACTTATTTAGTAATCAACAATTATTTATCAGTCAACTATTGTTTTAGACAAATATCATCAATATTTTATCAATAATCAATTTAGCAATGATACAGAAATTAACCCTTTTTTGATTGTATGTTTCTTTTATTGATCAAAACAAATAGAAGATTTCTACTTCAGTGTAAACTTCAACAGGTGTATACAATTGTATGAGTATTATATTTTTTAAACAGTTCATAATGTATTTGAATAGAAAAAAAAATAAGTGGATAACAGCTCTGCTGTACAGTAGGTATAGAGTGGACGGTTTAGTATATAGATAATGAAATAAAGGAGGAGAAAATGAGAGTGATTTCTTCACAAATATCGTTGTTGTTTTTTTAAACATAGTTTATAGTATGGTTAAAGAAAAAATATTGCCACATAAAACCGATAATTTATTAACGTATCTACTTAATCTATTATAATATGATGTAGCAAGATTATTTTTTAAGTTATAAAAAATCGATAAAAACTAAATGAGCAGAGAAATAAATAGTTCTAGATTCTAAACTAAAATCAAAAAAATTTATCATGTGACTCTTTTTGTATGCCATTAAGTGTTGAAACGGTCAAACATGTATAAAAATTAAAGCTGACACTGACAAATCGCTATAGAGTAGTCCGTTTGACACGGCCCCAGCGCCTGCACGTCTCTTCTCATCCGTACGTGTGTAATATTTTGAAAAACAAAATTATGTAAATAAAATTCTAATCTACATAATTGGTAAAATTTTCAAGTATCTACGACTAATATTTTTTAAATAATAAAAAGTATTTAAAATCGTTATCGTTATACGATTTCATAAAAATTTTAAACTTAAGTACTAAAAACGTTATGAATTCCCAACAAAATTACAAAATGACTTGTAAATTTACCCGATTTTTGCATATTACGTAAAAATTTGAACTTTGAATAATTTATAATATATATATATATTATTACATATAATAGGTACTACTATTAGGTATCTATTTTGCTTTATACGAATAAAACGAAAATAAAAAATGTATTAACTAAAAATATAAAGTAATAATTGAAAATGTGAGTGATAGATTATCATTAGACTTGTAGGTGTATAAATCATCGACCATCATAGTACGATTGCGTAAAAATCGCACAAAACACGTAAATAAAAAAAAAAGTTTTCAAAGTTACTATACTGTTTAAGTTGAAAAGTTTAAAAAACTACGCTCACAACCATAGTGGTTACACAACTCGGACGATCTGTATAATAATAATTAGTGTTCGTTTGTCCACAGCAACAGTCGCAGCGACCGGCGGGCCGAATAAACAGCAAGACCGCGGTCGTGAAAAAACCATTGGCCGCGGTCAACGGTAACGTCGGCGGCGGCGGTGGCGGTGGCGGTGGCGGTGTGGGCCGCGTCGCTAAAAAGCCGACGTCCAACGACTCCAACAGGTTGCTATTGCCGCCCGTCGTGCAGCCGACGGTGATCAACGCGCTGGCGGCGGGCGCCGGTGCGGCCGCGGCGTTGGCCAGCGTGAGCGCGGCCACGGCGGCCGGGGCTCAGAAACCGGTGGTCAGGGCCGGCAAATTGCCCGCACAAAAGCCGGCCGCTCCTCGGCGCGTGGCTCCGCTGCCGGCCAAGACCTCTCCCCGGCCGCCGGCCGTCAAGAACGCCACGCCCGCCACGACGACGACGACCCGACCGCAACCCGTGAAGCAGCAACTGTCCGCGGACAGGGGCCCGCCGGCCAAGGGCATGGCCCGTTGTCCGCTGTGCGCCCGGGACTTTGCGGCCGACAGGCTGCCCAAGCACGAGGAGGTGTGCCGGCGCACGCGCGAACGCGACCGCAAGCGCAAGGTGTTCGACACGAGCAAAAAGCGGCTGGAAGCCGTGGCCGCCGAGGCCGGCGTGGACGTTTCGTCGTTTAAGAAAAAGGTCTGTAACTCGGGTGGGGTATACGAACGCGTGTTAGTACGCGTCGCGAATCACTCATAAATTACTGTTTGCATAAAAACCGGAAAATGAACTGTTTGGGCTACGTCATGGGTATATGGTAGATATATATACATAGACTATAAATAAAAAATTTTTAGAATATTATTTTAAAATATTTAGTCCATTTTGAGAGAAAAAAATAATGATTTCTTATAATTTCAATAAAAAGGTAAAAAGGTATCTGGAAAAATTGTTTGCGGGATCATTTAAAGCAAATGGATGTAATAATAACTATCATTTTTTTTTTTTTGTGTCATTTTGACAAAAAAAAAACACGTAATGATAATACTTTTATATAGCCATGATGTTCGTTAACATGATGGTCAATCTATAGGTAATAAATGCTGGCTGTTATTTACCCATACTAATAAGAACAAAATATTTATTTATCAATTATTCAACATTTTTTTTATGTTTTAATTTAAATTTAATTATATATTATTTTGTTTATATATTATACTTTTATAGTGTAATAATTCCATTACAGAGGTGTAGAACTCATTTTAATATGATAATTTGATATTTAACGAATAACGTAAAAATAAATAATGAAAATTAACATTTATTTACATAATTTCGCATATTTTTGAATTAAAAAATTAGCAGAATACAAACATAATACTTAATTGCAATTTTTAGAGAATAAAAGCATCATGTTTTAGAAATATTTAGAGAATATAAATCCGGACTTTAACTCATCATTATATTATATAATATCGTTATTATAAAATTAATCAAATGTCGTACGGAGCCCTGCTGTTGACGATTGATAGGTTAAAACAATCGTAAATGCAAAACACAGTGTTCCACCCACACGACACCGTTACTCGAATCGAGTGCGCCCCATACGGTCGTACATAATGTCCCTTGACCTTACGCCGTTACACCAGCAACAGCGGATCTAATGCATGCGTTTCGTTTTACGTGTAGAGCCAAAAGGAGGACCAGCGAGTCGCTGAGAAACTCCAGAAGAAGAAGGATGCGTGGCGCCGAAAGCACGATCAGCTCGTGCGCAACGTTCGGGCCGCGCGGGCTGTGCAGCGACACTTGGCCGCAGGAGGCACGGTAAAGGACTTGCCACCGGAGCTGGAGAACGCGGCGGCGGACCAGGACGACGAGGTTGACTCGGACCTGGTTAAGTGCCCGCACTGCGGACGTACGTTCAACGAGGCTTCGGCAGAGAGGCACATACCTTTGTGCGCCGACCGGCAACGGAACGCGGCCGCCCGCATGCAGAACAACAAGAAACGGTGAATTTCATCGTTTTCACCGTCGCCGCCACCACAACAACAGTAATATTATTGTTATCATTACAATATTAATTATTACTTTATTAAGTCCCGAGTTCACACTATACAATTTACGACCACGAGGAGTTGTGTACGTTTGTCCCGTGACTTAAGAATACGCCAGTGCACTATATATTATTTATTTACCCTCTCCGAATCACATACGATGTAGAGAAAAACGTATTCATTGTCTAAACTAAATATCCTTTCTAAAAAATTTAAAACCTGCTTAAGAGGACGTTATATCCGTATTTGTTATCTCTATCTTACTAACAAACCTACATCATATTTTTAAACTGATTTAAACAGTCGTAAAAAAAATGTGTACCTATGGCAGCAAAATCCTAAATACGCCTCTGGTTATACAAGAAATAATTTGGTGTTGTAAAGATGTGTGCAAAATGTAAATAAGTTATAATCCTAGTAAACGTATCTAAACTATCACAGCCCACGGTACATTATTGTACAATACATTGAAAAAACGGATAGATTTATGTGTTATGTCCGTTTTGTTTACCTACATACTTATGGAAAATACTGAAAATTCCTTACAAGAAGAAATAGTGAAAGTAATAATATTTTATAAAAAAAAAAAAATTATTTTTTTTTAAAAGTCTTTGGGTATGACATTTTTCAATAATCCAATTACAATATATAGATTTCTGTAAGCCCACTAAGCCCCAACTCATATTTATTTTATTACAAAATACATTCGTCTCACTTGGCTCATAATCTAAAATTAGAAAATTGCAACTATAATATTTTATCGTCAATAGTCACGTCATTTCTGGTACAGCAGTTATTGTATTATATCTTACGTATTTTTTTGTGTGTTACGTACACCTATAGTATTAATAGTATTATATAGTACCAATAGTACCATTCGTAGTATTTATTGTCAATGTTGTTGATTTAATGAAAACAACTTAAAAAACCAATTGTATCCGTACCGTTGTAATACATAATATTTAATATTTTTTTTTATATAATTTTCAGATTAAACAACAATATGAATGACAAAAACGACAGTGATGAACTCAATCACTACCTATTATCGCCACTGTGGTCATTTACATACAACTTGAATCTGCCTAAAAATTTTAATGACTCAATATTTAGAGTCAATATGTTTATGGAGTTTGGAGTGTCACGTTTTATCATTATATATATATGCAGTATATAAAAAGTCTAAAAGTTGAATTATTTTATGTTAAACGTACAAAAAGTACAAAATGTTTTCACATTTCTCAGTCAAACGATATTCAATGACTTTAAGTTAAAATGATATTATATCAAGTCCGAGTTTTGTGTCCAAGTAAATGTGAAGATTACAATGATATATTAAAATACATAATGTTATCTCAATCGAAAACCACCTTCGTCATAGAATATGTATATTGTATATACTATATTGTATTATATTGCCTACAGTAGTAGTATTTATGTACTCTAGGTATTGACTTTTATTTTATTATTTTATGATTAATGTTATTTCTAATTTTATTGATCCGTTGTAACTGTAATTGATGTATTTTTGAGGCTGTTTTAGCCATTTATCGATTAATCAATTAATTTATAATTAAACGTATTTTTTTTTTTAAATAATGATGATTAATATATTACCTTATCCTGTTGTACATTTTTATAAATTGGTGCTGATGATCTTGCATTACTTATATTATAAATATAAATAATTAAAACTTTTTAATATTTTGCAAATATTTTTTTTTTATAATATCAAGAAAAATGCGGAATTGTATAAACTTTGTACCCCTTTTTCATTTTTACTACCTATATCTTTAACCTTAAAATTAATAATATTCTACTACTTTTGGGTTCAATTGTACCTACTTATAATCTACAATATGTATTGTTATATTCACGATAACCCTGTAAACTCGGAATATTCAAAAGATTGTGTAAAGGCCATAATTTTGAATTCTGTGGGTAGTGGATTGTGAGTAAAACTTGTCTTGTGTGTTGTATAAAATGATCATTATTTTTTTGACTATGTATCGAGCATTCACACGTCAAGATCAAAACTTTAAAAACAGCTATACGCCCGTGTCTGATAAAAATATTGGTAGACACTTGTAAATTAGTAAATGTATATTATTATTAACATTGTATAACGTATATATTATGTTAAATTAAATTCTGAAACTAATGGTACCTAATAGTTTGAAATTTGTGAGATCAATATTGAGTGTTTTATTAACGATTCTAAATTTAAATCGAGTATTTTTACACAAAACAATGATTTAAAATGACCAAAAAAACCGCGGAAACGAACACACCTAACTACGGGTCGAATATTCGCGCTACTATAGACAACACGCCGCGTTTAATCTCTACATGCAGGCGAAGCCTATGAATCGAGGCTTAAAGCACAAAAAAAAAGTCCCCCTATATTATACATATAATTATATTGTAAACTCAATAAAAATGTACGAATATTTTCAACAATTTGTAAATCTTCTAACTTTGGATCTTGAACGCTATATATACTGCTCTACACCAGTGGTCTGCAAAGTCAAAACTACGGCTCACAGGTAGTACTCTGCCCGTCGACAGCTCTTATCCGACACTCCAAATGACAATGATAAATGTATTTAAACATATTATAATATGTATATCAAAATTCGCTATCGTCCATACCTATATACATCCATACATGCATTAATCTGCGTAGTACTGTAGTCTCTATTATTCTCAGGATTGAACGTGAAACGAACAAAAAAAAAAATATAGCAACCTCTAACATTATTCTACAAAATTTCTTATACAAAACGTGGGTTAAGTCTCTCTCTCGATATTCATATACGATATATACCTATGTATTGCCTTCACATATTTTTATAACGATTTCAAATGGTCGGTTTAACATTACACTGTCAAATATAATTCATACCTTGCAGTATCTGTACATAGGTAATATTTTATAATATAAGAATATTATTAAGTATTAATATATACGTTATACATATACGTACGCATATATTACATAGGTACGGATATACCTAAGTATATAAAGAGAGAGAGAAAGAAAGAAATAGAGAGAACTCGGTTAGCAGTAAAACTTACCGTATATTTCCTTCCAAACAGCACGGAATAAGTTATTATATATTTGATAATATATAAAGTATAAGACAAAAACCGGAAGCCGCGCACGATCACTTAATCGGCGACGTACGACGACAACGCGCGAGCTCCGCGTCCGGGATGGTTGACGCGGCTCCGCGTAATAGCCATATTTTGAATTCAAACGGCATTTACGCGGAATGCCGCTAATTACTTTTCTCACCGACCGCCAGATGACGACGGACGACACCGACGTCCGCACGCGGACCGACCGAGCCGCCGACGCCCGACACCGCGAACCGGACCCAGGCTAGTCAGTCTTGTGATCCGCGTCTTACCGCACACGCTCCGATTCGCTGTTTTTCCCCTTTTGTTTTACACACGTTGCTACTATTGTTTTTTTTTTCGTCTCGCCCTACGCGGTATTGTTTTTTTCTTTTTTGTTGTTTTATTTTAGAGTTTTGTTCGTTGCATTCTCCCTCAAAATAAAACCAACTCACACCGCCGACAAACAGCGTTAGTTTTTTTTCTTCCCCTTCACCTCTCAATCCTCACACTCTTGGACCGCGCCGTGCCCGCACCAGGTCCGCGTCATACGGTCGACAAGCCGATTTCGCGGACCGGTCCTGATCATCTAAACTTTCAGTCTAATCAGTGATAGCGATAGTCTCAGTCTTGTGATCCGCGCGACCGTGCGAAGTACGCGACACAGTCGTCCGCACCACTGTTTTTTCCTCCGAGTAGATCTTGTTTTGTTCTTTTTTTTTATTATTATTCTATGATATTTTTTACGACTGCAAAACCGTACCGCGCACGCGACGCATCTGTTTGTATCGATAAAAATGTTCCACCGAAAAACGCCGAATTGTGTTTTTTTTTTTTCATTTGTTTCTGTAATCCCATCTCCCACTCGCCGCGGAATAGCAACGCAAACGCGTCAAATTGGCTCTCTGTACAGGAATCACCGGTAAGTAAAACATCAACCTGTAACTCACCTCTCATTCACTGAGTACCCTCAATCCCACCTTGTGCAATTTGCGTAAAATTTCTGGTTATACGACAAAAACGTGGTTTGCTGCTTGTAACGGGAAAACCAGGGAAAAACCTTCGTTACGCAACACGTTACGTAACGATACGCCGCGCCGCCTGACTTTCAGCAAATACCCACTAATCACTATAGTATACGATCGAAATTATTACGACGATAAAATAATATTATTTATAGGAATATACGTCGTATTATTTATAAGAATATTATCGATTATTTGTTTACGGACGCACCGACAACAACGCACTCGTCATAGCAGGCACACGCGGATTAGGTAGGAACAATAGACCATAAAGGACGCTGTTTCATGTTTGTTATCATTGTATACGAAAAACGATTCTGAACGGAGATGATTTGTCAGTCTAGTATATTTAACGTTATGTATAAATACAAACTATTTTATGAATTTTGAACTACAAAATAATTTGCAAATATTCATGATTTTGACGAATTTTTGTCACAATTTGAACTTCAAATACTAATAAAAAAAAATTGTGCCTATGTATTCTTATAATTTTTTAATTATTATAAGAATAACATATGAGAAACTTTGTATAAAATTTTCAAGTATTTTGATTGGGCTAAAAAAATGTTATCGACACTTCAAAAAAAAAAAAAAAAAATTCAAAAAAATTGAAAATTTCAGTTGTCTATAAAAAACTCGAAATATTTCGAAAATTAAATCATGTAAAGATAATGCCAATATAAATAACTGACAAAATTTTCAAGTATCTACGACTTATACTTTTTGAATAATAACAAATATTTAAAGTCGTTTGAGGATAAATCGTTATCGTTACGCGATTTCGTAAAAATTTAAAATTCAAACGCACTTAAAATTTTTTCTATAATGATACTTCAAGTTTTCTCTATAGCTACTTGAAGAAAAACCTATGAAAAACTTAGTGTTATATTTTTAATCCTTAGATATTAACACAAAACATTTTATGATTTTTCAACTTCAAAATTACTTGCAAATTTTCGCGTTTTCGACAGATTTCGTTAAAATTTGAACTATAAACGCTTATATAAAAAAATTGTGACAACGATTTTTTTTTTAACTGCAATAAGAACAACTCATAAGAAACCTTGTATTAAATTTTCAAGTTTTTTTGGTCATTCAAAATTATTTTACCGACATTTCAAAAAAATTCGCATAAATATCGAAAATTTCAGTCTATAAATAACTCAAAAATAGTCAAAAATTTTTGAAAATTTAACTGTATATAGATAACACTATCATAAACATTTGGTGAAAATTTCAAGTATTTACAGTGATTAGTTTTTGAATTACAACCATATAAAAAAATCGATTCGGTCGAAAACTGGTTTTGCGTAAAAATTCCCGTTTTTCCGTCATTTTTTTTTTTGTTTTTCTCGATTTTCTTGAAAACTGTTGAAAAATATTTACTTTTTACCTCTATAATGCACCAAGGATATTCACTTTTCCATCGAAACCATTCCCGAAGTTTGAAATTGAAGCATTATTTCGACTAGTTATGCTGTAACACAGACACAAAAAAAAAAAAACATACATCATTGTAAAATCAATACATTCATCACTCTGTTCAGAATCTAAAATACCTAGTAGAGTAGGATTATTTAAAAATAATATTTATAAGTCATTATAATTTAAATTCCTAAATAAAATTGGAAAATACAAATGCTTTTAATAATTTCTGTAACTAAATGTGTTTGAAACCCGTCATATATATATACCATGTTATATATTTTAAATCAGAGGTTCCCACCAGAGCCTGATTTACCAAATATATGGCTCAGGACAAAATAAAAAATAAATTTTTATTTCAACAAAATAATACATTAGTATATAATATTACATAGTTAGTGATAGTCACCGGTGGGCTCCTTGGCCACGTAGGCTCAAGACAAATGTCTATTTTGTCCGTGCGTAAATATGGCCCTGGTTCCCATCAACCTATGGTACGCAGACCATACCTACCTACAAAATTTAAACAAATATTTTAATTTTATATTAATTATATTAATTTAATATCTTTATTAGTAAAGGAAATACAAGCCCAAAAATCACATCAACTTATTTTTATAATTTTAATTTACTTTTGATAAAAATAATAATACAATATACATTTTTTTAATAATAGTTATTTGTGTTAAATTGTTGATAAATGTAAAACTTTTAGTTAAACTTGAACAATAACAAACGTTATAATATGTAAGCTATAAAGAATTTATAGGAATTTCACTTTATTTTATTTATTCATAACCTAAATTATAAAATGTGTAAAAAATTGATTTTTGGCTATGAGAATAATTAATAAAGTCTAAAATGTATAGTGGTCTGTGACGTATCGAAAGTTCTCCAAGTAGTTCAGTGTCAAAAAAATTAAACCACCGATTTAAATATGTTTCAAAATAGTATAGACATAGTAATTTGTATTTTATACTCTGTTCATTCATTTTACTAATTTTAATCTCAAAATATTATCCAATAAGATATATTTGTATGACATTGTCACTGATGTCATGAATGCCTGTACGGTATCCCTTGCCCAACAACTGAATCAACTCACGATAAGTACACACTGTTAAGCATTATACATACTTTTTTTTGTATAATATGTAAATAAAAAACAACGGTCATCTTTTAAAATTATATAGATCACTTTTTCCTGTATTGTCTACATACTTCTTTTGGTATTATAAATAATATTCACATATCATACAATCATTAAGTTATTATTTAAATGTGTTTATTTTAATAAATACCCATCAATGTTTCTTTCTATACAGCCATTTTTTTATGTACTGAAATACAATGGTACAGTAATGAAATAATAAAACTACAAAATATAAAATATCAATGCCCCAATGCACATTCTTCATGTAGATACCTAATTATTTGATTATCTATGCCTAACCCTGTCAATAAATCTAATTATTTTATTTTTATGATCTTAACTCTATTCATATGCTAAACAAAATACCATCATTCAAAATTTGTGGACCTTAAATGATTTATAATTTATTAACAATATTAACTCTGAAATTATATATTTAATATAGTTATTTATGTATTATATAGATGACAACAATCAATCATAACTATTATTATGGGGAACAAGCTGCTCCCATAAAAAGTGAGTTTAAAAGTAATAAGCATGAAAAAGTAAATTATTTAACTTCAAACTTTCATAGATGAAAAAAAAAACAAAACCGAGTATGTATATTGTATACCTATTGAGTATGCTATGTGATTAATTTCACATACCTAATTAATTTAATTTTTTTTTTTTAAGAGTGAAAGACATGTAAAAAGTTACACTTTGACCAATGCCGATTACAGGCTACTAACACAAAAATAAAAGTTGGTATACCTATATTGGATATTAATTATTTTTAATTGATTAAGTAATAATAAACATGTATTTTGTTGTTTGAATCAGAATGTAATATATGCAATATTGGCCAGGGGCAGGTGCTGGTGGCGACCAGAAAAACAGGACGATTATTGAATTCAATAAAACAGTTTCCTGACTTGGTGCAATTTGAATATGATAATTTTAATAATACAATTTTTCAAATTTTTGAAAACTACTACCAAGGACCTAAGGGAGGTCCTCAATTCCCGAAGAAATAAATTAGTAAGTTTTTTTTAATACTTAAATATCACTATCCACATATCGAATATTTAAATATAATAATATTTATACTAAGTTCCTGTTAATTATAATCAAACCATGTCTTCATTTAATTTATTTATCAGTAGAATATCCTAGAGAAAAGTTCAAACTTCAGGAAATATTAAATTACTTTATAGTTAATTAAATAACAGGTATATGATAGTGCAATTATTGATATTGCAATTCAATTGAAATCATGGGCGCCCATTGGGGGGGCAAGATAGGGCACTTGCCTCCCCTGGACAAAAAATATTATGGACTTGTAGCTCAATAAATATTATCTTAATATTATTATTATCTTTATTAACTTACATTTGAGAATTTTTTTTATTTTGACCCCCCCCCCCCCCTAAAATGTTACCTATGGACGCCCATCATTGAAATAATTAAAATGACTCATTTTTGGTTTTCATAACCACACAATATCAAAATATATTTATTACTACATTCAGAATCTAAAATATTTGTAACCAAACATTAAATGTGTATTTATTAAGGATTTTTTTTGTAATTTAACTAAACAACCACTCTCTCCCAAAAAAATTCTGAATTTCACTGATGTTCATAAAAAAAAAAAAAAAACATACATCATTGTAAAATCAATACATTCATCACTCCGTTCAGAATCTAAAAAAAAAATAAACTATCTTTTACGTATGAAACAACTTAAAGACTTGTAGCTTATCAAATTTGCGCTGCAATAAACTAATAACACTGCAGGTTTATAGATTTATATTGATTAAATATTTTATACATACTTGCAGGTTTTGTATTAAAGCCATCAGTGGACCGGGACAATGATGATGTGAAAAATACAAATGTAAGCACTTATTATTATTATTATTATTATTTTTTTTTGTTTCTTATTAAACTATACTTAAATACTTTATTTTTAATGAATTTATACATGAATAGAAAAAAAATCGATTTTATTAAACTTTTATCATAATGTACACTGTATATACTTTTTTACTTTTACTTAACTATTATTTATTAATTGAAACTATATTCATCTCAAATTAATAATTTAACAAATGTATTTTTTTTTATACTGTATAGCAATTAAATGTCATAATATGTGAACATAAGTATACCACCTTCATATATACCTTTCAAGTTATATAATATTTAAACATTACAATTGTCAATTCGTTATTTATAATTAATAATTATTAATTTTATTAAAAAAATAAAAACATTCCTAATTGCAACTCGCATAATATATAATTTACAACTAAATCCTTTATAATTAAATATATAAAACAAAAACCTTTAATTATACATTTTAATTGCATGTTTATTTCATAATATTGAAATATTTATCATATTTCATACTAATATAGTAATACTTACGTATAAACGAAAAATTTCAAAATGTTTTTAACTTGACAGATTTTTTTAAAATCAACTTTACTGAGAAAAGCTAAGTTATATCAATTGTTAATTTAACTAGTTAAGTTAAATAGTTAAAAAAATTAACTTCTTAACTAGTTAATGCCCACCTTTTGAGGCTATAGAATCTATAGCCTCCAAAGGTTAGTATAGTAAAGATATATATTGTACTATATTATTATAATATAATAATTAATAATATATTTTAATGTGTTCATTTAATTTTAACAGATATTTGTCCACGGGAACTAATTTTGCGGCGTTACACTTCAATTTTTTCATCAGAAAAAGCATAATTAATGGAAACCAACTTTCCGAATTGTCTTGGTGCTATAGATGGCAAGCACATCAGGTGCAAAAACCTAAACCACGCCAATTCGCTGTTCTTTAATTATAAAAAATATTTTTCCATTGTTTCAATGGCTGTGGTAGATGCCGCAATTTAAATTTTATTTCAATTGATGTTGGTGCTATATAGAAGGGAGGCTGATCCAACTGTGTTTCAGGAAAGTGTTTTAGGACAAAAATTATACTCAAATTTACTTCAAATTCCTGAACATAGAGCATTGCCATCTTCCAAAAATAATATACAACCCTTTGTATTCGTTGCTAATGAAGCTTTTGGCCTTATAAATATAAACGTAATGCGACCTTTTCCAGGACGTGGTTTTATTGACACTGGGCGTATATTTAATTACCGTCTATCAAGAGCAAGAAGAACAGTTTAATGTGTGTTCGGGGTACTTACAAATAAATAGTGAGTATTACATATTGCCATTTTGGTTGAACCAGAATTTTGTGACGATATTGTGAAAACATGCTGCATTATCCTTAATTTCGTAAGAGAGATAGGTGTAAATTATGAAGAGACTGAAGAGAACTTCAATGTTCAATTAAATAATTTTCAGTTTCATGGGAGAAATGTTACTTCTGGAGGCATAGAAACAAGAGATAACTTTGTTAACTATTTTGTTACCGAAGGGGCAGTACCATTTTAATACAAATAATTGCATTGAAATATTTGTACTTATATTACATTACATTTAATCTGATTTATTTTATAATTATTATAAATTGTAGTATATTTATATAATTTAATACTTACCTTTTTCTTCTTTCTCCTTATCGTTGAGATTCCCCCATTCGGGGTATAAACTTTCTGCTACTTTGTGTCAACATGACCTTTTTAAATCCCTATCATTATATGAAGGAGAACTCATGCCCAGAGACATGGAAAGTTTTAAACCTCCAAAATCAATTTTTCCGTTTCAAACATAATACAATTTATTGATAATAATATACATATATATATAGTATGTTACAAATATATTTTACAAGGCTTAAATTAAAATTTATAAATGATTAAACTAACTATCTATATTAAAGCATCCTGCACTTTACAGATGTAAGTATATAATAATAATATATTAATATCTCCAGTTTATAATTAATTTGTTAAATATTTTCAATATTTAACAGTCTTATGTTTTAGCATCGTTCTCACTTCATTATTGTCCGTAATCATTTGTTATTCAGTGCATTATAAAAATTAATACACAATTATAAATGAATAATTAATCAAATAATAAAATAATATATTTGAGGTTGCACCCCATAAGTTTCAACTTTCGGCGCTGATGCGATTTATGTTAGAAATACTTTATAAATATAAATTATTATATATATATAATTCGTAATATAATATTATATTTAATAGTTTACTGTGAATCTATCATTTTATTTAGGTATGTATGTTTAATGTTTATAAACATTAAACTTGCTTTAAACCACAAAAGCCATAAATAGTTGATATTTAGCTATAGAACATTTAAGTGTACATTCGTTCATACAATAATATTTTATTGCTTTAAATATTTACATTGTTATTAATTACTAACTATAGTAAAAATACCTCCCAGACGTATGTATGCTGAAAAAAATTAATAATTCGATGAAACACATGTGGCTCGCTGCATTGTTTTGATAAAAAAATAATGACTAAGACTATGTTTGTTATTGTATGTGTTATTATTATTAGATAATTAGATTTTAGTTATTATTACTTAAATAATAAATGACTGGTATATAAAATTTTAGTGATACATATTTTAGATTATGCTGTTTCTGATTATACTTATTTAATATTATTTGTATTTAACCTTTTATAACATAATATATATATATTGTATTTAAACAGTAAAAAAATCATGAGGGTTGAGGTAATATATTGTCACAATGCATTCGCAGTTACGGTGCACCGAATATTTTAATTTTTAATTTAGAACAGAGCAATTGTTATTATATTTTGATGACATCCCAATTAAATAAGTACAATTTTCATTTCAAATAGCTGTAGTGTAGACGCGATCTCGTGTTTTTGTGGCAAACCCGTCTCTTCCGAGTATACGCGATTCCAATAAAATGTTTATTATCGTTTACCTATACTTTTATTGCAATTGTAAGCGTAGACTTGGTTTTGGTGGCCTGTGGGCGAGGATGACAGTAAGCCATATAAATTACTTAGGACACAAAAGGGACGGAAACTGTCGAACACGCTTGTCACACGTGTACGATTTAGGTCACAGCTCAGCCCAAAGGTGAAATTGAACTACTATAAAATACGCATCCTGTCAATGTATTATTACAATAATACGTTTCTTTACGAGTCGAGAAACTGCGTAGTATTTCCTGCTCTTTATATTTTTACGGATTATTATTTTATATATTTTACAATGATGTACACTCGTGTGTTATAAACTACTATACCTAATATCGTGTAGTACCTTAACACAATGTGTATTATTGACCATCTGCTGTGACAATGGTTTATAATGTAGGTACTTACCTTGATACCTAGCGTATTTATTGCGGCCGGTCCCGTGTTCTGTGACGGACCGGAGGGCGCCAGACAGCCAAGTCGGGAACAGAACACGGCACCGACGCCGTCGACTGCAGATAATAATAACAATTATATAAAGCCATAGCCTTGTGACGAATTTTCGTCTAATGCAGCGGTTCTCAACCTCCTTTTTGTATTCGCGTACCACCTACACAGTTTGAAAATTTTTACGTACCACCTGACCATATTTTTGCTTTTTTTTTTTTGGTTATTAATAATGTATACGTATATGTTTTTTATAAAGGGAGATTTCCTTCGCGTACCACCTATGAGCTTGCCACGTACCACAGGTTGAGAACCGCTGGTCTAATGGATTGTGTGTCGCGGCCTGGGAAATTTACTCACAATGCGCGTATAGAAGTTTCACCTCAAAAACACAAACAAGAAATAAGAAAAAAGTAACCTGTATCTCGACTCTGAATCTCAAATGTATACCTATTAAACGTGATTTAATTATGTAATCGATCGTAAGATTATAGTACACATAAATATAAATGTAATAATATGTTTAACTGTTTTTGAATAAAAACTATCTCCCCCCATCCCCGTCGTATTCAGTATTGCACATTAGCATCATAAGTAAACATTTGGTTTATCATTAACTGATGAAACATAAATGATATAAAAAACGAGCTGTCTCGAATCTCGCTTTCCCCACCATCGAAGGGCAAAACATTTTATTTTTACATACGACGAGTCATGAGTATTTTTTTTCATAATTCTTAATAATTTATTTAAATTATTTTCTTAATTCTTTAACAAATTAAATGTAGTAGTAATTTGTCATTATCTTATTTTATTACCATGATTATATATGATATAATGATATGGAAAGAGATCAACTTTAACAATAAATTTAAATCACATAAAAACTTATAAATAAATTTATTGTTATTTAAAAAGAATAAAATAATTATTTTATAACAGTATATATTTTATATTTATACAAAAATACAAAATAATTGTATTTACATATTATGTATTTCTTCTGTGTGTGTGTGTATATCGTTAAACTCCTCTGGAGAGCTACTCAAGCAGAGATTTTGAGATTTACAAAAGACATTTTTGTTTATAAATAATTGCTCTTGATTAATAAATAACTAAACATTTTAATCTAATATAATATTACATATTATTTAAGAACAATGAACTCGAAAATTAAAAGTAGCGCTGAAAAACGGCCATTAAAAGATAAAAAATTACTTAAAAATGTCAGAACTAATCTAAAGGAAAAAAATGTTATTGTATAATATTATCTAATATTTTCTAATATTTTTTATTTTTTTTCATATATAAGAATCTTAATACTAAAATCTAGTTAAATACTATCGTCCTAAACATTTCTGCATATTATTAGACAATTTATAAAATTTTTTTATACTGCAAGGAGTGCAAGGTTAAAATTAATAATAAAATTTATAATTAATAATTATAAAATATAATAAATAATAACCTATAATAAATAACCTAACCATTATTAATTTTTATTATTATTATTAACTTATTAATAGTACAAAATGTAGATGATTTGTAACATTTTGTATTGACATATTTGTATTACACAGTTATAAAAATAGCTAAATAGTAGTACTTATGATGCAAAAATATGTAATTTTTTTAAACACCTATACAAAAATGTATATTTTGAGTTATTTTAAATTTTCAAACATATTTATTTTATTTTTTAATGTTTTATTGCATTTGTTATAAATTTAAAAAAATTTATATTTTTATGAATATTTTTCTAATTGTTTTTTGTGTCACCTATAACAATTTAATAACAGTCAACAGAATGTTAAAAAAAAGATTTATGTGAAATATTTATATTTTAGTTAGATTCATATTAATATAATATCCATGACTCCACAGTGGTTAATGTTTAAAAGTGAATGACTGATTTTGACAGATTAAAGTAGGAACCATTATTATTAAATTGTTAAAAATGTATTTTAAGTGCAAATTATACACTTGAATATTTTGTGGTTTTTAAATTTCATTAATTTTCCTCAACTAATTAAAAAATAAGTAAATAATTACACATCTATAAATTAAGAATACTATTTATAATATATTCTTATACTTACAATTTACAAGTCCAAAATAAATAAATTTTTAAATCATACTTTGTTCATTGGAAGTTTTCAAACTGATTTTTCATCATATAGCAAATATTTTTTTTCTTAAATTTTTTTATTTGTAAAATATAACTTGAGTAAAATTTTGTTGGACAAGTGGTATTTGTAAGTAAAGCCATTAATTATAAGATTATTAATTTATCATATTTAAAAATATGGAATATTTTATTTAAAATATCTGTTATTTGTATTTTTACATTAACATTTTTATGATGTTATCATCTATTATTATTTGCATTTCAAATATGTACAGATATTACACTTAAATATTTTAATAATATTGACATTGATATAATGATATGGTAGCACTTGTAGGTGGTTTTTATTTTAGTGTTTCAATTGAGATCATGAGTCATATATTTATGTGATTGTGATTCATGTAAAATAACCATGACAACAGTCACAACAATTATTTCAACATCTTTATAGAAATAATTACTATATAAAGAAAACTTAATATATCTATATTTTTTAGGTTGTTTAATTTTAGAAAGTACATATTTTATTAATTATATTTAGCTATTATAGTGTGCATATAGTAACTATTAATAATAACAAAAAAATTGTATTTTCCAGGGTTTAATTTTATAAGAATATCATCAAGTGTCAGATAATTAAAATGTATTCCAGTGCAAATGTAGCACCACCACCACCAGGTATAAAAGTAAAAAATAAATATAATATTTTTTAAGCAAACAATTAAATTAATAACTCTTCAGTTGATTTTAATGTTATATTAATTAAGTAAGGTTGGTTAGATTTTATATTTAATTATAATTACAATATTTTTGTTGTATGCTTAACTAAAGAAACAATAATTTTAACTTTTAAGTACATCTTATTTCTTAGGATTTCCTCAATATCATCCACTACAAAACCAATATCCACCAGCTGGTAATCAAAATCAATATCCACCAGTTGGTTATCAAAGCCAACCATATCAATATGACCAATATAATATGTATCAATATCAACCTCAAATGCCAGCACATCAAAATCAGGGATATCCTGCAATTCAAAATCCAAACTACCCACCTTCATATTCACAGCCAGGTTATGGACACGTTATTCAACATCAACCCGGCGCTTATCAACCATCTCTTCAAGTGGTCGCTGGTAAGTTATTGCATAATTAAATTAAAAAAAAAAAATATAGGATTATAGGTATTTAAGATCAGTTAAAAAAAATAACTAGGTAATGCATTTATCCGTGCATTTTCTAAAAAAATATATTTTTAATCTCAATATAAACCGGTTGTTTATTATTTAAAAAAAATTAAATCTTAAAATTTAACAGATGGATGGATGGCTATTCCTCAAGCTATACCACAAAACTGTCCAAATGGACTTCAGTATCTTTCAACAATCAATCAGTTATTTGTTACACAACAAGTGGAAGTTATAGAAAGTAAAAATTAAAATAAATGTATTAGTCTTTTAAGTCTTAGATTTAAAAAAAAAAACAGAAACTATTGGTTGTAAATAATTGTATTATTCTATTATTTTTAAAAGATTAAAAGAATTACAAATATTTTATGGACAGCAATTATCATGCCAAAACTGAAAATTATATATTTGCTTTAATATTTTTTTTATGAATTATTATTGTTTATAATATTATGTTATTTTAGCGTTAGTGGGGTTTGAAACAAATAACAAATATTCAATTAAAAATGACGCTGGTCAAAAAGTATATTATGCTGTTGAGGAGAATGATTGTTGTACACGAAATTGCTGTGATGAAATACGACCATTTGAAATGAAGATTTTGGATAACTATCAGAATGAAGTTATCCATTTATCACGACCTTTAGCATGCCAGTCCTGCTGTTTTCCTTGTTGTTTACAGGTGAAATAATATTTTATATTAAAACTAATTAAATAAACTATGTTTTATGTTTCTCAAAACAATTTAAATAGTTCTGTCCATGGTAAAAAAGTTGAATGTGTGTTTTGTTTTATTTTTGTTTACTATTATTCTATATGCCATAACAATGAAGATTGTAGATAAAAAAAATAACTTTCAAAAACCATTTGTCACTAGTTGTGTTTTAGTAATGAGAGGATTGTTTGAATTCACAAAATATGTGGGATTAATAGTTTGTTTTAGTTTTTGCAACTAATATGCATAATAAAAAAAAATTACATTTCATAATATTTGAAGTATGCATATATTTAGTTATTATTTTAAGTTAGTGCACACTAAGTTTAGAATTATAAAATCTCTAAGGAATAAAATCAAAATTGGTGTAATGTTATCATATATATATATAATCAATATAGAAACAATAAAGAGCTTTAATATTAAACTTAGATTGTTGTCAAAACATAGTAATATTCACTGAAAACTAGTTCTGTTTTTTTATTATTATTAAATGACAAATCTCATGATTTATTATGATTATTATAATTTATAACTTATAATATATTCATGTTCTTCATATTATTTTTAATTAATTTAAAATTGCATAACAGAAAATGGAAGTATTTTCACCACCTGGGTGTTTGGTTGGAACTGTCGAACAAAATTGGTCTATTTTAAAACCAATATTTACTATCCGTAATGCAGCTAATGAAGAAGTATTGAAAATTGAAGGACCAATATGTGAATACAGTATGTGTGGATGTGATGTTGAATTTAAAGTAATTTTTAATGTTTTTTAATCAAACTACTTAAGTATTTTGTTTGTACTCTAACGTAGAGAATAAAAATGTAATATTTTAGCTATATAACAATAATGGTTTTCAGATATTATCTAAAGACAAAACCACTGTAATTGGTCGTATATCCAAACAATGGTCCGGATTTTTGAGAGAGGTATTTACTGATGCCGATTTCTTTGGTATTACTTTTCCTATGGATCTGGATGTTCAAATGAAAGCCGTTATGCTAGGAGCTTGTATGTTGATAGTAAGTTAAATGTGAATTAATATTTTTGAATTTTCTTTAATATTATTATTTCATTTATATTTTAGGATTATATGTATTTTGAAGATTGAAGAGTGATGAAATGCAGAAATTGATGGTATTGGACTTTGTTAGTTTAATTATCTTCCATTGTTTGTATAAAGACTATAATGTACAACTTTAAATCAAACAAATTTAATGCATTTACTTATTATGTTATTTTCTTTAAAAATAACTTAATTTAAAATACTAAAACTTTATTATTTATTGTAGTTTATGAAATACAATTTGAAAACAATTATAATTACAATTTTTGTTAATTGTAAAAGATACCATAAACTCATTTGTTTTTAAATGGTTGCTTCACTACAGTTTGAATAATGTGAGACTCTACTCTGTGCCAAATAAGAGTAATTTCACGTGGCAAACAATTTTTGTACAGCTCAATTTGAATACACTCATAGATTAAAGCTGTTTTGATTGTTAATGCACTTAGTGCATGTTAGTCATACCTATTGATTTCATTATGTGAGCATTAATTTTATAATATACAGATAAGTCATTGGGCTGTATATTTGGAAACAAGAAATTTAGTTTCAAAATAAACCGATAGAAAGCAGTGGTATAAATGAAATACAGTGTTATTAAAATATATTGTGGAAAGTCCAAAGATAAGAGTTACTAATTTATTACATTGCCTTTCCGGCCGGTTTTTATGTTTTGCTACTTACATGTTTTCATATACACTTGCATATATTTAACAAATAATGAATGCCACGTTAAAATTTCGTGGCTTAATTTATTATATATTTTTGTATACAAAACCGATTGGCAATTTAACATTGCCCATTAAAAATCATTAAGCTTGGGTGTGACTATGACATGTTATTTTGGAGTAGACTTTTGTAATAAATCACATGATGTTCATTCCGATTTAAAGTTGTATAAATGTTCGATTTAATTTTATTATATATATTTTTTTTTTGTTAAAAATAAATTACACATTAAATTCATTTTGACGATTGGAATGTGAGGCAATAGTTTAAAATGAGATGAGGGGAACGAGGAGGAATATCAACCCTATCTCTGTGCACAATGTATGAGGTTTATTAATTATTTACAAAATGGTAACTGAGTTAATACAACAAATTCTTGTTTTAAATCCAAAAAACATCATTTTTGGTAGGAGATTTTATTTACGTGCTGAGAAGTTCTTGTTATACATTTATATTAATTATATCGCTGTATATAGTATATACATAAAAATTCTTACTTATGAGGACAAAATGGAGAAGACTAATAAAAAAAAATAATGCTTTAACCACATACTTAATTTATTATTAAAGAAACAGAATCATTAACATTATAATTATTATTACAAAAATTTTTTATTGTTAATCTAATATAAAATAACATTTTTAAATAAGAGAAATCTAAAGTAATGTATTTATTAATAATTGTAGGTACCTTGTAATGTGATAAAAATATATATAAAAATGTTTAATACAAAATCATTTATTTAATAATACAAATAAGTTGGTCAGAAAAACAATTTTTTTAACAATTATTATTTTTTACATCATCAATGAAATTTTCCAGGTCACATATGTGGTTACCTATACTTAAATTAGTTTTCCAGACTGTATAACTATAGAAATCATAAAAATTTAAAATTTCTCTTTTTTCTTCTTTCAAATCTGATATCTCCCTCAGATTAGGGTTGCTGGTCTTATAAATTTGACGAATCCTCTTGTTAATAATACTGATTTTTTCTTTTTTAAACTTTGTTTCCCCCTCTAAACATACCTCGTTCTCCAACTTTGTATCTTCCAATTCTCGTATTCTAGCTTCGGCCAATTCAATTCTTAATTCTGGAGTTTGTGTTACCTGAATAATATTATTCAATAAATTTGCGATATCCCTAAAAATGTATAAAAAATATAATAAATTAAAATTTTATTTATTTAAAAAAATAACAACATAACATAAACTACAAGTTGATATAAGTACTATCATTATACAAAATATAATACACAACTATGTTTCCTCAAAACTA
Organism: Aphis gossypii; assembly: GCF_020184175.1. Classification (NCBI taxonomy): domain Eukaryota; kingdom Metazoa; phylum Arthropoda; class Insecta; order Hemiptera; family Aphididae; genus Aphis; species Aphis gossypii. Next base: position 8,406,572 of record NC_065533.1, on the reverse strand, counting down.
TTTTTTTTTTTTTTTTTAAACATTTAATTTAAATTATAGAAAACTATAGTTAATATTCAAATAAATACACATAAAAAAAATAGATAACACTATAGGTAATTATAACTTATTAAAACTTTTTTTTTTTATTCAAGTATAAATTCATTGTAAATAAAGTATAGTCTAATAAGAAACCAAAAAAAATATAATAATAGCAATAGTTATAAGTGCTTACATTTCTGTTTGTTTAGAGGTGCTTGGAATACTCTGGTTTCTGTTACAATAGAAATGTATGTAACTGTATTCACAATGAAATTAATGAAGTTTAAAAAAAAAAATTAAATTCTAGTTATATCACAGAATAGTTATATAATTCTAAAATTCTCATCTCCTAAACAACTTGACTGAAAAACTAAAAAACTAAACTAAACTACTCGACTACAGTATAGTGATAGAGGATGGATACGGTTCTTAGATCATATACAATAAATGGAATATAGTATGATGATAAGAGTTATTAGAAATAATTGGTTATGTAAGAAAAAACATTTCATGACAGAAAAAATAAATATATAGTGGGAATTTTTATATTTCAAAGTTGTTACACTTGCAATTTTGTTCGGTCCCACGATTTAGGCCGTTGAAAGCGGGTTATGTTTTCGTGAATTTAGACCAATAAGCAAAAAAAAAAAAAATTACCCAGTAACCTAAGTCCGATTTTAATTTTGAAAACATATTTGAATTTCTTATTCTCTTTTCTAGGTTTTGTAGGAAATGAATTTTATAATTTTTTCTAAATTAAGGTGAATTTTAAAAAAGAAAGTTATATACAATTAATGTAATTCATTTGTTACTAAAGTAATTAAACAAAACAAAAAATCGAAAATCCATTTCCTGTAAAATCTAGAAAAGAAAATATGGAATTCTAAAATGTTTTTAAAATTAAAATCGGACTTTTGATACTAGGTGAATTTTTTTTCACTTTTTGGAATTTTCATGTAAACATTTTTGTATCGAAAATTGAGTGACATATAACTGTGCATATGTATTATGTACGTTACAGATTTCCAAGAATCTTAGCCCACAGTTTATTTTTAATTACATAAATTGTTTGGGGATCTCACGCACACTTATGATCAGTCACAACACACACAGTTACACTTAACTTACGAAGGATATAGAATATTGCTAAATATGACCCCTTTGGCCCTTTAAAATGGTCCGCTTTCAACAGCCTTAAGATTTTATACTAATGGCGTTCGCTGTTTATTGACTCATGACTAACTAGGAAGGTCCCGATAAAAACCAACACCATTTACAGAAAGACTCGGGAACGACCGCAATAACAACTGAAGCCGTAACCATGCATATACTGCCAAATGTGGACTAATTTTTTCACGCAGGTATTAATGTGAAAAAATAAATGAAAGTAACATGAAGTAAACGATAAGGGTAAAGGAACTAAACTGCTTTTAATTTAACAACACTACTAAAGTATATATTAATATGATTAGCTATTAAAATTAACTATAGAGAGGTTAATGAACTCAAATTAATCATATTCAGATAGCGAAGATAAACAGCTGGATAATTCCAAGTAGGGCCGCATTAACCATTGACACTGTAGGCACTGTGATTATATGGCCTACGACAAACGGAAAACTTACATAAATATGGCTAAATCTAAAAAAAAATTGTAAAAACATAAGATATTTCGCTTCACTCAAAATCTAAAAATAGTCCTATATAATGTAAAATGTATAATCGAATTGTTTAAATGAGCGCTATAATTTTAGATGACGTTGCATGTATCTTACGATAAAGAAATGATTATTGTAGATACTCTAATCTCATAATTGTAATAAATTTCTCTGGGCTCCCAGCCACTCTGGCATCCTTGGAAAACAGATCGCAGACAACCTAACTAGTTCCACTTCTACCATCTCTCGGCCTTTCCTTGTAAAATTCCTTCTTCTGACTTCATCCGAATTCTGCGACAACATATCAATTATCTTTGGTCATCCTATTGGAATAGTCTTCCGGCTAATTTCGCCTCAAAATATAGAAGTGTTGTTCCCGTCATTTAAAAAAAAAACTTTGTTCTCTAATCCAAATTTATCCAGAACTTCGATTACACAATTTAGCCGCTTACGGGTTGGTCATTATCTACTTCTTTCTCATTCCTATAAACTCTCTCTAAACGATTAATTTACTAAACACTCTGAAGAGATAATTTGCGACCTCTCTCATATCATCTCCAGCTGCCCCTCATTATCCTCTGACTGTTTAACTCTTTTTAATTTTTTAAAATCTCAAAACATCCAACTAACTCTATCTTCTATTCTTAATCCCAATTCTGAAATTGTTATAATCCAAATATTATTCTTCATCCGTGAGACTGGCCTATCCGTTTAATTATATCTAATTATTTTTAATGTAAAATAGAAACGTAATTATAAATATATATATGTAAATGTTGAAATAAATTGTAAAACCACAAAGTTTCATAAAAAAAAAGAAAAACAATAAAAGTATGCAAAACAACAACTATAATAAGTTACAATAGGTAATAGGTACCGTCAATATTTATAAACAGATTTAATGTATAACCTATATCTTTTTTAACACAAATTTAAGAAATATTTTGATAATCAACAATGAACAGTAAGCAAATAGTAACAAAATAATTTCTTGAATAAAATATAAAATCTGCATTGTTAAGATTGATAGATGCGGTTTTAACAAATTGCATAATAGTAATATTTTTTTTATTGAATGACTAGATGATGTTGTTTAAATATTTTTGGCATAATTTTGATTGAGAAGTTCTGAGGTTATTATGTTCGTTAATACTGTTTAATTTAATGTAAGTGAATGATTGAATATCTAATAGACCTTTTGTAAAATTATGTATACTTGGATGTGTGTTTTCAAAAGACTCAAATATTTTGGTGGAAATAATGCTTTTTCTGTAATGTAGTTGACTAATACGTAATCTGTGAATTTAGTAAGTTTCGAGTTTTTGGGCTCTATATACATTAATTCTATTGCAAGAAATAAAAACATCTGCAGAGTCTAAAATTACTAAACCAGATTAAATTTTATGCCAATTACCTACTTCGGGGGAGTTTTTTTTTAGACCTTCCCGTTAAATTAAATTTATGGATTACTCTCCACCAACATTGTGCAATATGAAACCCACAAACCCATTTATTTCAAATTTAGTCTAATTACATTGCATGTGTTGTGTATTGCTTTTTCAAAATCAATAATGATTTGTTTTGGTTCAAAAACAAAACTATAGGGTCAACATATTTCATTAATATTTTTAAAGCATTCTATTTTAGATGACACATGTTTATTTTTTAATACCCAAAAACACAAAGGAACGTAATAGCATAAACGTATAGCGAAAAGCTACAAAAAATGATTATCATACGTAAATGTTCCATTCATGTAAACAATTTTTGTTTTACACAAAGCTTCAAAGTTTATTTTACAGTAGAATATAATAGTACCATTTTGATTACTATCATATTGAAGAAAATTTTCGTTTCTACTTGTCATACAATGGATTTTACTTAAAAAATTATGAACGTTCAAAGAACTTTAAGGTATTTTTGGTATTGTCTTTCTCATAGTATTATATAAATTTATTTTACCATAATTTATACTCCAAATCTGCATTTGACTATTATTTTTATTCAATACATTTTCATTAAATGCGAATTTTTTTGTTGCTATACAAGTTTCCTCTGTCACATTTTGTTTAGTACCAGTATATATAATAATTTATGTTGTTATTTGTGTAATGATGTAGTATTCTTTGGAATGTTATTGTTAGATTATTGCAAAATTAATCGATTATAAAACAGCTGAACAAGGCCTTCTTTACGCCATATGAGTACCAATATGATATTTATCTGCAGTCGTTGATACGTCATCTATATTATCTATAGGTAATATAGTCAACCGTTGCTGTGTAGCTATATATACTAAAAATAGTTTTAATCTATAGATTTTATAATTGGTGGAGCTTAAATGTTTTTCAGGTCAAAATACGTACCGGTAAAATTTATATTTCTTTTAGAGGGAAAAAAGGGAGAATGAAATTCCTACACGATAGAAAAAGGTACACATATATATTTTATGAGCTAGTAATATTAAATAATGTAATAATGCTTACCATTTTTATTAGTAGATTGAATTAAACTTTATGGTGTTTCAGAACACTTATTAATTTCAAATGACTCGTTCATTATCATTGTACATACCTTTATTAAATAATTTTTTTAATATAACATATAAATTACTTGAAGTATTTTCTAAGTTATTACTTGTTGCAATTTGCTTATTTGTCGGGAAAGTAGGATACTCATCAGACAATATCTGATTCTGATCTATCTTCTCCGTTTGTTTAATTCTTGATCACAATCATCGCTGTCATCATCATCAGAGCTCGAAGGACTAATCTCTTTAACTAATTCCATAAATTTAGACTTTTTTTTAATTCTTTTTCCTCGGCCTTTATTTTGTTTACATTCAAAATATAATGGCTTATTTTTAGCTGCTCTGAGCATTAGTTTAAAACCATACTCATAACTATCTGAAATGTAATAGCAACTTATAATTACAAACTAAATTCTTTAATTTTTTTATTTATTATTAGTATATTATTCTATATTACGGAATAAATTATATAATAGCTTACCAATATTATTTTTAAGAATGTCAATCTTACATTTATCCTATTCCTCAAAAGCTGGTAATGATTCAGATTTAGCAAGGCTTTTTATAGTGGATAGTCGAAATGATAATGGATACCAACAGTATTTACTGTTAATCAACCATCCATTTGGTATTAACTCTGTTGTCTCATGAGCATATGGTGGTTCATATAATGTTATTAAAGTACACATTCTGAAAAAATGTTGTTAATATATTATATATTACAACAATAACTAATGATATACATTTTGTGATATATTATATACTATTTACAAATAAAAAAGTACGAAATTATACATAAATTCAACTAACCTATAACTTATAAGTTATATTAAAATAAAATTAATATAATCTCAAGGAAAAAAATTATGGATATAATAAGATAAAATATTAAAATAAAATTCATGGTAATATAGTTATGAAACTTCATATTTCATGTTTAAGTTCAAGATTATACTATTACCTATAACATATAAGAGACTATAGGTATAATAATATATTTTATTATGATACAATAATATATACAGAATTAGTAGAATCATTAGTATAGGTTTATGTACAAAAATAATACATAATATACATAAAAATTAATTATGATAAATGTAATTAAGGAAATGTTATAAATTTTTGCTTATATGGAAAATAAATATATTTCATATCAATTTCATCTATAGACCAAATTTCAAGAAAACTCGATAACTGTTGTACTTCATAAATTCCAATTAATGAACTTTTACATTGAATAGTATAAAAATCACTTATATTACAAAATTTCCTCCCAACTACAACTATCCTTGATTTATTATCAAAACAAATATTTTTAACCATTAATATATCACCAGATTTAACTCTACAACAATTATTAGGTGGACTGATTCTAATTTTAAAATTTTGGAACTCTAAAATAGTATATTGAGGGCTTCTGCAATTGGGTGGAAGGGGATCATTACCATGAATATTTTTTAATTTAGGAAACAAAGATGTAATGGTGGATTTAACAAGAAAAAAATATTCTGAAAACAGTTGACCAAGTCGTTTTCCAATTTGTTCCAAAGACTTATTTGTTCCTCTAACTATTTTTTTTATACTTTGAAGAAAATTTTCAAATGGAAATGTCAATACTGAATCTAATGTGAATGAATTGATCATGGGACCAAAATGCTCTACATCATCAACCAGATGTATAAGTCCATGGAAGTTGTGTTTTATAAAGCTTTCATTATATAAAACAATAATATTTTGAACAAAATGATGAAGAAGACTCTTGAAATACGTTTGCATTTCTTTATTATTGCAACTTTGTGAGTTTAATAAAATTGATATTGCCACATGTAAAGTCAAAAAGTTATTATATTTATTTGTATCTAAAACTCCTTTAAGAGCCACTGGTCTAGAATACAATAAAAATGTACGGAGTTCGGTGCCTTTCCATCTTAATAAATACTTTAAATCTCTAGGTTGTCTTACAAACTCTTCTGGTAAGCTATTTCGATTATTTATCATGAAGTCTGATATAACTTGTATTAATTTTCGTGACAATTTATGTGGAATATTTCCACTATACCAATTTAACAATAATGTGCGCATAACTCCTAATAATACCAAATACATGTAATCTAATATAAATGAATGTACAAAATCTATATTTGGTATTTTTGTTAAAGGAGTATTATGTAGGTAGTCTATAGTTAGTATCAGACCAATTAAGAAAATCTTTATTAGTTCTCAAGGTACAGTTTAGATTTGTAAAAACTTGTTTGTTGTCTACTGTAGTACCTCGAACAGTGCACTTGGTGCATGAATTATAATTATAATTAGTATTAATTACTATAGCCACTATGTCCTTTGATTCCAAGTATATCTTTTTCGCCGGTGCATCACAACAAAAACCAATTATTTGTATTTAAAATTTTTTTTTACTATTAGTTGATATACCTTTTGTATTTAGTTCTACTATTTCATTAATAAAAGGTTGAAGAAATTGAAATATGTCATTTGGCTTTTGTAATCCATAGTACATTCCAATAGGAAATACTATTTTACTTAACATTTAAAATTAAAACCAACATAGGAATTACTTGACCAGCTGAACTTTTAAACAAAGGTAGTCTATCAATATTTATTAATAATTTTAAACAATCTGTGTAATCTATTGTAACATTTTCAATCAAATGCAATAGCTGCGTTTCTAAACCAAAATATAAATAGATGCCTGGTTCAACTATGATTTTATTAAATGTTATGTTGGTTTTCAATAAAGTTCTAGCATCTGATGGTAATACTTCCAATAGACTTTCAACATTTCCTTTCAGGCCAACTAATAAAACAGATAATGAAGCATAACTTATGTTGTATTTAATAGCCCAATTGCGAAGAAATTTTTTAATATCAGTAAAAGTTTATTCTTCATTATGTATTAAGTTCAAATTTATCGCACATGAGGGAGATGAATCAAAATCAGAATGAAATAAAATATTTGTTTTGTCAGAACTAGATGACGAGATTAGTGATGAATTAACAGGTTCAACATTAAACTGGGTTTCATTCATTTCTTCAGTAAGATTTATGGATGTGGTAGTAGACTGTTCATTATCCTTGTTTTTGAAATCATCATCAACTTCATTATTATCCGAAAGGTTATTTGAAAACGATAATGAAGAGTCAGACTCTTGTGATGAAGAACCAGTCTCTTCATTTATACGTTTTCTTTTACTCCTATTGGATAGCTTATGAAATTCAAGACGGTTTCGAGGCATAATATAGCTATTTAAACAGAGACTTTACTTTAACCAAAAACAAGTAGGTACCTAAATAAATAAAAATAAAAATAATAATGCATGTGTAAAAAACTTAATTTAGTAATAAATTTTTAATTTAGAAATGTATTAAGGATGATATGTATACACAATTTATATTTTTTTATAAATAGGTAGGTATATATTATATGCATTTAATATAATATATATAAAGCTATAGAGATAAATACGAGGATAAATATATAACCTGAGTCTGTACAGAGCATAATATAATAAATTAATTATATTATAATACAAAGATATACAAATACCAAAAATAATATATTTCTGTGCACCTGTAATATAATAAAAAATTATTTATTCACATTACATAACAGATGAAAACAGTAATAACAGCTAAATTACACCTACTAGGTAATAAAATAAAAAATATATTAACCATGTCTTATTTTAATTAAATTTGATCAATGAATATTAATTAATTGATAAAATAATAAATTAATTAATAAATAAATAATTAATACTCAATTGAGTATTATACAATTGAATAGGTAGGTACTTTAATATAAAAAATTAGAAGTATTAATATTTTTATTTAGTAGGTATTATTATAGCTATATATTATATTATATTAGCTAGTATAGGTATACGCTTAAAGGTCATAATATACTTTATAATTATTATACATAACATAATAATGTAAAAAATATCTCTAAAAAATAAACTCTAGCTGCTTAGAAATAATATTAAATACGTTGTAAATAGTATATAGGTAGGTACTTGTTTTTAACTAATTATATATAATAACATTTATAATTCACAATACTGAAGTCCAAAAGATATAATTTTATTATATTATAGCAACTATAGTCTGTCATCGAAATAATATTTATCTTACTTGTAGTTTGTCGTTTTTTATAGGAAGTAGCTGAATATTCATATAATACTTCACACGCGTGAACAACTTACTAAATAGTGAGCACTGTACAGCTTGTCAGCGTAAGAATAATTTTTAAAATGGAATTTGAAACTTTAACAATAATAATAAAAACGCGTATCGGCTGGTCGGCAGGAAAGTGGCGAATGAAAAATAAAATATATGGCTAGACGATAACACCATAACATAATATTATATTATATTATATAAACATTATAATGTATAATATTGTACTATAATGTAGATAATAGCTTGGTGACAGCCAGTGGGTGTCGGAAAACCCCAAAAATAATAATGATCGGTCGATCGATATCGGGCGATTAGATACGTTTATTTTTAAATTCTCTCTCTTGATTTGTGAATCGGTTTTCGTTATTATAGATAATATGATATGGTATGAGTATTGATGGTTTTTTGCTACTAATGCAGGGAGACTTGTATATTCATAAATCATAATTAATATTAATATTTATAATCTTCTTATATAGAATATATTATATATGTATATAAGAAGATTATATTATATATTTGTACATTTTCTTGATATTCAAGGATATCCGTGATGATTTCGTAAGAATTTAAACAATTATTAAATGTTTTATAGCAAAATTGTGTATAGACGTATAGTACTATAGTGTATACCTATATAAATTTTAAATGTAGTAATCTATCAATAACTTAAAAAATATGAAATATTTTGAAAATTTAATCAAGTATAGAATAAATGCCAGTATAAACATTCAGTAAAATTTTCTTGTGTCTACTATCTAAAATTGATTTTGCGTGAATAAATTCCGGGTAATTTGACCTTCTCAACTAGAAAAGCTACTGAAGTTGAAAATCGAAACATTACTTAGACAACTTATCGTGCACACAAAAAAAAACACACATCATCACTGTAAAGTCAATACATATTTATATATCGCTCGATACTGCCTATATCAAATCTTTAAAAATCGAATATTCCAAATGCCTATAAATTATAACTTATCAGTTATTATAAAATAATAAATAAAATGTTTTGAAAATTATTTTATTATGAAAAGAAAAGATGCAAGTTTTAGCATTTTCAAGTTTTTTTAATGATTACTTTTTGAATTATTATAAAAATAGTACCTAGGTTATATAAATAATATTAGTTTATCAACATTTTTGAAACATAAATAAATATTATTCGTGAAATGTTAATTTTTAAACATTTTTTAAAAGTAAAAAAATATTTCAAATGAAATCTTAACAAATAAACATTCTAACAATAAAAAATAAATATTATTTAAAAAATATAAATTAATAAATATTTTTTTTAATTGAAAAAATATTAAAAGAAAAATGTTTATAACGTAACATTTAAAAAATAAAAAATAAATATTTATTAAAAAACATTAAAAAATAAACATGTTTAAAATATAAAAAAATATAACTATCAAAATATTTTATAAAAAATATTATTATAACCAAAGAAATATATTTTATTTGCAATAAATTACACTAGCAATGTTGTAATATTTTATTTACATTTTAAAAATATTTTTATGCTGCCTGGGATAATATGTATGTAAGAATTTTCAAAACTAAATATATGATAATTAAAAAATATAATAAAAATCACATAATGGCATAATGCAACATTTTATATTTTATGAGGTTTATTTCTATACCTTAAAAATTTAACATAATCGTATTGATTAATTTTGTTTGTTGTATAATCTGAAATTTTTTCGTTTGTGAAATCTTTTTTTCAGCGTATTTTTTACTGATTTTTGGTTTTGTGTTACTAATTGTGGTTCGTATTGTAATATACGTATTTACTTGAAAAAGTTTGAGAATCTCAATAAAAGTTATATATAAAGGGTTAGTAGGTTAGTATATAAAGCTTCAATAACAAATTGAGATTATTATATTATATTGATAGCGCCTGTTGGGGCTGTGGTACTTTATAATGTATTTTGGTACAGAATGTCTCATTTATATATATCAGATATACATATTTAATTGTGTATATACATATTATGTACTTTTTTCCGCCATGTAGGAACTAACATATTGTGTGCCTGGTTTTTACTATGTAACTCACTATTTCCCAGAAAAAGTATGGAATTTATAGTCACCCATTAATAAATACAGCCACCATGCGAGTTAATTCAAGAAATGTGATTGCCGAGTGGGTACTACGACAGAAAAAAAAGATTAAACAATTTCGCGACAACATGATATTTCGTAATGATACTCTGACGGTAATGTGAATGTTACAGTGCAAACGATCCCGAACGTGAATTATTAAGTTCCTTCACCCGCCAGATCAATCGTTGCCATCCTACTACGGCAGATAAACTTTACTCTCTATATTATTTTACATGTAACTGTCAGCGCCACTCCCGCTGTGCAATTACACCTTTGTAGTGTTCACTCGTCGGTGAGTGTTAAGTTAGATTGAAAAAAGATAGTCTTCTTCGACTATATCTGAAAAACAAATTGTCGCAGTGCTTATTAAAAACTAATAACAGATATGGTTAGGTGTGTATGATTTAAATAAAAAAATAATAGGTAATAAAAATAATATTTTTTAAATAAGAATATCTCTTTTTATAAGACCTATAACAATTTGATAATAGCTATAATACACGTTTATGATAAGATTATGGTAAATAAGTATAACAATACTATAATGTAATATGTTATACTTATACATGAAAATAAATTACACAAACGGTTTACGTAGCTATATGAATATATTGTATAATGAATAAGTAGGTATGTAAATACATCTAACGATGTAAAGTATCTAAAAAATTAAAACACACAACAAGTAATAATAAATATTAGGTACATAATTTATTAATACACTTGTATAGTAAATTATATTTGATATCATCGTCTGTCAATGCAGATTGTTAAATAGTATGATGAAACAGACGTTTTATTTAACGTTTGCCTCACTTATCACTTATGCTGTATGGTGTACCTACCTACTCACTAATAAAATCTTGTACCGAATAGTTAGTATAAAGTATCCTTTAATAGTTTATTAGCTATGCTCAATGCTACCGTTACGATCGATGGTAATTATCATCATGATGGCTCAATGATGTTTGGCTCAATAAACTTTGATTGATTATTACCTAAACGTGCATCAATCAGATATCCTTTACACATATTTTACAATGGTAGTCTCACGATGACAATAGCATATAGGTACAAGCGAATACATTAACAAATAATAAATCGATTATATAATAATTGTATGGTACATCTTGTACCTAATTAATATTGAATTACACTGTATGAAAATGTATCATTAACTTACCTTGATTTGACAGCTTTACACTTTTTCGTGGACTCCACTATAAAAAAAAACCATTCTGTTTTATAACAACAATAAATTGAGAACTATATTTGTAATGATTTTAGTACCATATTGGTTAATTGGTTGTCGTAATAAAATGCACCAAATACCTTGTATAAATTAAACTTATTAATATTCATATAATTATAAATTATAAAATTGAAATTAGAGTTGCACAAATAAAAAAATAGATAAACGTACCTACCATCGAGACATAATTGTAATCGACCGCAGTCACTATCGTCAAGAACCTTTATGATCATATCGAATGTCTCGCCTTTATTAGCCATAAATCCTTTCCATCCTTTGTGGTTAATATTATAGTTATTAGATTCAGCAGCTATATTATTGCCGTGTTTTTTTAGTGAGCTCTGAGGTCATTTGCGTTCGAGAAACCAAAAATAACAACAATAATAACGTATATCTGCAGGGATGGGCAACTTTAAATTACTAGAGGGCCAATTTTTAGAAAATTAATACCTAGCGGGCCAATGCATAGAAGAAAGCCAAAAAAAGGTCATTCAAAATATACATTTTAATTAGCATTTATTTTATTAATAATAAATAAATAGGTAGTCTGATGATAGTCATTCTACCATGAGGTGTTAAAATTTCTATTTTCATCATCAATTTTACTTTTTTGCGGACATTTGTAAGTACTTACCTCAAAAACACGAAAATTATAAATTTTCAACGACAGCACGATACGAATGTACAAACAGCTATGGTTAAAAGTTATACATACGTGTGTATATATATTATATATACTATATTATGACATTTGGACATTAAACAATGTTCAATGCCAGATAACAATTATTATATATTGACAGGATAGACTATACATAATATAGTCATATAGATTATAGAATAATAGACAATAAACTTTAAAATTGTATGATGTAATTTGGAAATGTATAGGACGGGCTAGATTAAAAATGCTCGCGGGCCGCATGCGGCCCGCGATCCTCCAGTTGCCCATCCCTGACGTATATTAATAACTTAAGTACATGTAGTAATAGTTATGTAAGTATCAATAAAATATGTACCTACTTTTAGTTTAGTAGGTATACTTTTTTACGAATTATCTTTCCAAAATCATTGTTTTCAATAAATTTATATGTAAATACATATTTTGTAAAACTATTTAATATCCATTCGTTATATTGAATTATATTCGTATGCTCATTAAAAACATTATTTATAATAATTAGTTTTGGTGTAATCGAGAAAAATAAAACTCCATTAGTACACTTTTAAAATGTTAATATTTTATTATTTTATGAATGTTACCTATAGATAATAGAAATTGAATAATCTTCCTGGAATTAGTTCTATTTTTCGTTGGTTTTAAGAATTAAAAATATGTTGTATTTGTTAATTTTTTTAATTATAATTAATTAATTTTAATTATGATTATAATTTATTTAATTACACTGTTTTATTGTTTTATTATATGCACTCTTGTAATACGTACATAAAATGTCAATTATTAGGTACATGATAACCTGATTGGTTAGGTCTTCCATCATTTTAACATAGTATAATTTTATGCTTCTTTCTATATAATAATAATAATATATTATATTATTATAATAACTTCAATAGGATCATGATATTCATAAATAACAAAAACTCATGTTATGTATAAGATAAAATAAAAATAAAGTATATCGTAATGAATAATAATTATCACAAAAAAAAAAAAAATATCTTTTAAGAACACCAATAATATCAATGTGTAAGCAAGCACTTACAGAAACATTTATTAAACTTGGCTGAATAAAAATACAAAACCATCAACACTTAGAGAAACAATTTAAAATAACATTATTAATTAATTACTATATAAAACATTGTCGAGTATAACAATTCATAATTATATAAAAATTGTAAATGTTATTTCGTATACAAAGTTGGTCCTTTTATCTCCAGTTTTTACAAAATAATGAAGTTAGTATAATTATTATTAAAAAAATTACATTTAATCAGGTTTGTTGCTTCAGTGACATATTTAAGGTAATATAAACAAATAGATAATACTAAGAAAACAAACTTCAGGATTTTTTCAAGGATAGTAAATAGTACCACTGTACCAGAACCAACACCTTCAATATGTAGTGTAATTAAATGTACAAAAATTATTTGAAAAGAATAACCGTTGATCTCACTAAAGAGTAAATAGTCACACAAGTGATGGGTAAAATTTCAATTAAAAGAGAGGTGTAAGACTTCAATAGTTATTAAACAGTTTACAAAAGATGACATGCTGAATCAGTACAAAAATATTAAAATAGATAAAAGAACGTTTATATAGTTGTCTCTTGTTTCCAACAAATTTAATGATACACGCATAAGCTACACTATAAAATGAAAAATAATTACAATTATCGTTTGTTAATTATGTATTTATGTTCCATATATGAACATTTTTAATCAAATACTAAAATTCGGCACTCTTTAAATATTTAAAATTAATTTCTAAATAAATTGTTTTGTACTTATTTACTATACTTAAAATTCTACAGAAATAAACTAACTATTCGAATAATAATAATAATAATCTTTAATTGCTTAAAAGATCTATAAAAAAAATCTTAACTACCAGTCATCTAGGATATATATTCTATTACCATAAGAATTTCAGTGTTAAATTAAATTAAATTAAATAGTACTCGACACAATTGAAATTTACAAAGTCAACGTATAAACGAAGCTTTAGATGTAACTATGTAAGGTTTTGTTGAGTGAATAATGTGCAGTAATTAATAAGTACTCTAAGTTTTGAAGAAAGTATATTTTTCTGGTAGTGTTTATGAGGCTGGGAAGTTTTTGGATGTTGTGATGTGTGGTTTGATAACTGGTGGTTTGGAAAATGGATGGACATGCGTTAAGAATTAGTTACATTTACGGGTAAACTATGTGACTGATGATTCCAGAATTTGAGCAGTGTAAATTTAATTACGTTCGTAGATAATGGATTTTGGAACTGTTAGATTGCCTGTCAACTGAAAAAAAAATCAAAATTTAGTATATTATGATACAGGTATATAATAAATAACAGTATTCATATCTAATATAAGCTTACCAAATAATCTTAACAACTGTGATTAATTTTTGACGTGTTTACCAAATCAAAACGTTATTTATTCATTATTTTTCTTATTCACGTTTAGAGCTAATCAAACGTGAGAAGAGGTAACCCTATGACTGTTTTATTCGATGACGATTGCTCTTCTGAAATTTTGCCATTCACACGCAACACATCTACCAAACAAATAAACGATCAAAAATTATAGACATAAAATTAATTTACTTTTTGTAATTCAATGTTTATACAAAAATGTACAAAAATATCAAAGTTAGCTCACCTTCTAGGACTGTCCACCATGGACAGGCCACGGCAGTAAATGCGACGCTTAGTGCAGGTGGTGGTGGGGGCTCCAGTGGTTGAGGTCGGAATTGTGGTAGCAAAAGTTGGCGATTGAATTGCTGTGAGTGACCAACCGATTTCTGATTTTGTTGATGATGTATGAAATGGTTCGTTAAGACAGGTGTCGGTGACTGTTTATCACAACAATAGAAGGAATCATGTGCTATCCTAGATGACATGGAAAATTTTGAACCTGTAACATATGAACGTATGCGTATTTTTCATTCATGATATTTAGACCGATTATTATAATTTATTGTGATGGTTTTATACTTACAATTTTGATATGGTTGTTTACGCCTTATATCAGTGGCCATAATCTCGGCTGTCCATTCCATCATATTATCGTCAACAGGTTCGGTTGATGAGTCACTATCGTAGTTACATCGATCCCAATAAGCTACTGGATCACCAGCGTTTCGCAACCATTCTCTTTCAGGGTCTTGGCCAAATGCTGCGGCAGCAGCAAGCGCCCCAATAAATTCACCATCACTGTCCTGTTCATCTGAATTTGATTCTTCGTGGTCTGAGTTTGATCCTGAATCTGAGCCTTCACTATTCTCGTCATCGGTAATGTTACAACCATTCGCACCAGCACTAGAACTTCGACGGCGATCTATAACGGTTG
Source organism: Aphis gossypii (assembly GCF_020184175.1). Taxonomy (NCBI): domain Eukaryota; kingdom Metazoa; phylum Arthropoda; class Insecta; order Hemiptera; family Aphididae; genus Aphis; species Aphis gossypii. The sequence continues at coordinate 8,390,768 of NC_065533.1, read as the reverse complement.
TGTCAGTCTTGCCACTTTGCTTTCGCTTCATATTTTTACAACGTATTCTACGACGCTTGTTCTTAGTTCGTATCCACCAGTCACCCGGACTCTTATGCACGTATTGCACGAAACCCGATTCAGCTGCTTCAGCATCACAATAATAAGGTACTGGTGGTGGAGGTAACAGTTGAGGCTTTTGCTGATTTCGAATTTGTTGAACGAGGCCTCCGCCATATTTGTCCAACCCATCGCTCTCAGACCAGGCCCGATGCGGATGTTGCATTTTTTGAGATCTTCCAGGCGTCAACGCTATCGACGATAGTCCTCTTACACTTCCATATCTATTCGGTTGCTGTTGTAGTCGATGCTGGTAGTCATACTGTTTTTTCTTCCCACTTTTCTTCCCATACATACTATTATAATTATTGATTTCGTGCTGTTGTTGAAAGGACTGGTTATATTGCTCTGAACTGTGGTCGTTGTTATCGAGTTGATCAAAAACAGATGTCGAGCATGGATCACTGAGCCGCCTCTATTACATGCGAGATAAAAACAGAAAATAACATTAATAAATGCAGATAACAATGCAGACAAATATATATTTTTTTTCACTATCAGTAGTAATTGTTAAATTCAATTATCTATATTACTTGGTTAGATACTCATTTACTAAGTACCTATATAAAAATGTTTAAATGTGGAATAGATAACTTAAATCATTAAATATTTATTTATCATACTTTGTACAAATTTTATAGTATAAAAAACAAATATACTAAGCTAGTATAACCTATGTAAGTTAAATATATACACTTAAATATGAAAACTTAAAATAGAACTGTATAGAATTATTAAAATGATTAAAGTAGGTACATCAGTACTTGACTATTTTAAAAATCCAATAATATATGTATATAATATTTTATAAGTTGAGTATATAAGTTTAGGTCAGTGCGACAGTACTTAATTAAAGATCAATTTATATATGAATTATTTTTATAAAATATAAGCTCAAGTTATTATAGATTATTTATACGTAGTTATGAATTGTCTAATATGTTAAGAATGAATATTATTATAATTATTTTCATTATAATGGAGCTTGTCTAAAATGATTACATTTATAATTTAATATGTACTAATAGATAAATATTGACTTAATTCCACAGTAAATCTGGCTTACAAACTTAACCATTTTCAATTCTATCAATTAACGGACACTTGTAAAAAACATGTTTTCTATACGTATAGATCCATCTAATAAGTTTCATCGTATTATTAAATAATAAAAGATACCTTACCGGCTTGCCACCTCGGCGTCGTTGACGTTCAAGTTGTTGCTGTTGTTGCTGTTGATAATAATAGGAAGGGGTTTGAGGTGTTTGCTGCTCGCTGCTGGCCGCAGTTTCATAGTCCCACCCGTAGTCATAATAGTCACCCGGTTCAGAAGCTGTTGCCGGTGTGGTGTAGGAATCGAGCTGCTGTTGCTGGTAACCAATTACTGGGTCGTAATCATCGTTATCATGGTTATAACACCTGACAATAAAATCAGGGTCATCAGGGTATTCGAATTCGATGTAGCCGCAATCGTCCTCTCTACTAACACAGTGATGTTGGTGATGGTGATGGTGGTGGTGATGGTGGACATGGTATTCAGAATTACCATCAAAACCCGAGGTGATAGTTTCAACAGGTTGTATTGGTGCTGTTAAAGAATTATTAATTTTATAAAATCCACTCGTATAGCAAACTAGTTGAGTTATTACTATCATCCATTATAATAGTTTGAATGTAATTATTATTATTATTATTATCATATTTATTATGGTAACGATCAGATTCTAATGGAACTTCTACCCAAAACACTAGCTCCCGGGTTATTCAAATCAATGTTATGATTAGGCTGAAGTAGATGATATTAATGTATAAATAAATAAAATATAATTATCTAACAATAAATAATTCAAATATATACAATTATTAATAGCTTAGTGGTATTAAAACTGGAAATTATTAGACTTGGGTATCTATCCAACTATCCTCTACGACCTAAAGTCTAGACCAGGGGCGTCCAACCTTTTGTGAAGACTGGGCCACATCATATAGGTAGAAGTGTTTGTGGGTCACATACTTTTTTTAATAATAATACATTCAAATTTAATGATTAAATTATACTCTATAATACAACAATACATTTTTTTATAATTTTATAACAGTGAATAATAAGCAGAAATATTTTTACAAGTATTAATATTTAGTAATTTAATTATAAGTACACAGAAAAATATATTTATTTATATATTATATACAATTAATTCATGGTTTTTAAATTAAAGTGAGGGCCGCATAGAAATCAACCGCGGGTTGGACACCCTATTGGTCTAGACGGTACACTTTTATCATACAGTCTTTAATGTATCTATAAATTATAACTTTTGTCTATAATAATTATTTACATAATATAAGTATTAATACTTTTAATAATTAGACAAAATAAATATTATGTCTTGAAATATTTTCAAACAAATTTGTAATAATATTACAATAAGTACAAGTTACTAATCATTAATCAAATGAAGCAATAATAACTTCTAAAAACCGTGATTAGTAACAAAATCAAAATTTAATTAATAACCTATCTATTTGTAGTCGATTCTCAAAAAAAAAAAATTAAAAATCATTCAACACAATTTTTTTTATAAGCGATTAAAGTTCAAAATTTTACGATAAATATATCAAATAATATCAAATTTATAAGTAATTTTGTAGTTGAAAATTCATAAATATTTTCGTATTATATCTAAGGTTAAAAAATTAAACATTAAGTTTTCAATAAGTTATCCTTCAAATAATTATAACGATAATTAGAGTGTCATTATAGGATAAAATGATACGAGCGTCTGGATTTTAAATTTTTTACGAATTCACATTACAATAAACATTTATCCTCAAACAATTTTTAATATTTGTTATTATTCAAAAAGTATATAAGTCGTGGATATTTGAAATTTATTAATTATACCAGTTATTTAGATTGACATTTAATTTTCAAAATATTTCACTTATTTTAAGGCATCACATTTGAAATACCTATTCGTTTTTGTTTAGTATTTTTTTTTTATAAACGTTGATAAATTGTTTTGGCTACATTAAAATACTTAGAAACTTAAAACAAAGTTTCTCATGAGTTAATCTTATAGTGATTCAAAAATTATAATAATACTAGGCATAGTTTTTTTTTTTTATCGTTTGAACTTCAAATATTGACAAAATTTGTCAAAATCATAAATATTTGCAAATTATTTTGTAGTTAAAAATTTATAAAAAAATTTACATAAGTAGCTAAGAGTTGAAAATGTAATACGAGATTTTCCATAAGTTTGGTTTACAATAATTACAAAAGAATTTGAACGTTAGCCAATTAAAAAATGTAGTAGGTATTTAGTTTAAATTTTTAAGATGTCTAAAATTCACGAGTAAAATAACGATTTACTATCTAATAGTTTTAGATTTTTGCTATAGTTAAACATTTATTACTATTCGTAGAAACTTAAAATATACAACAGTTGTTTAAATTGGCATTTTCTGTACATGATTTAATTTTAGGATTCAAGTCATAAAAACATAAACCACCTTTTTCACTACCTAGTGGAAATATACCTACCTTAGGCTGACAAATCATCTCCATACAGAATCGTTTTTTGTATAGAATTATACCTATCATTAATATTATTACTATTATTACCCAATATTATTGTTATAACTACTAATAATAAAATTTAAACCTGGATTTTTATATAGGTATCTATACCTACTACCTACATTTCAAATTTAAAAATCAACAAAATGTTATATTTAAACAAAAAATTATGGTTTTATTTAATTTTGTTGTAATCACATATTATTTTATTTTACATATTCATAAAATATTATCTGTGGGTACTTGAAACTTTTTGCCAGTAGCGATGTATACAGGTTGTAACTAATTTATTCGTACAAATGCAATAATAGTATAAAGCAAAAGCAATCGTATCAAATAAACAAGTCACATCCTGTATACCTACTATTATGCAATCTACACAATGAGCTTTTTAAAATATTTACATTTTATTTTATGCTATTATACTACAGACCTAATCACACCGTTCAATGATACGCTGATAATTGACTAAGTATAATATGTTAATAAATGACTATAGTAATATTATAAATTTATAAATAATAAATATCCGATGTGATTTGATTTGGTAATGAATTCAACATTTACCGTACTTTACTATGGAAAGTATATGGTACCTATGTGTAGTATAAAAATAGTATGGAAGTCAATTTTTAAATTAAAGATTAGAACCCTATATTTTATGAAAATAAACTGAAACTAAATTGTATAACACTTCTATACATTAATATCTCTACTACAAGTGCCGGATTTACCATTAGGCTAACTAGGCTATACCCTAGGGCGGCAAAATTTGGGGGCGGTAAATTTTTTCTCCTGTTTCGTCTCTATAAACAGATAAAAAATTATTTTACTTTTTTATTAGCGCTTTCTTGGCGACGTCGGCCATTGGGTCATATAGATCCGACGTTCCTAATCAAACGTGCTATTTTTAATATGTTTTAGGAATCGAACGTTATTATTATCCTGGGAATTATATTTATTTTTTTTAATTTTTGTTTGTCGTCGTCGTCAACTTACGATAACGATTATTATTGTTATATTTACATTGCATACGGACGCGGAACGATACTTAATTGATACTCAAAATATTAATGTTGTTTTGTTTTTACACGAACACCCACAATATTATAGTGTCCACGAGCTAACGATTATTACGTAAGTACCAATTTTTATTACCAACAAAAGGCACGAAGAAAGTTTTTTTTAAATAATTACTGTACGTCTTGACTTTTATATTTTAAAATTAAATCTCCAGTTTCTCGAGTACCTAATCTTACAAGTTCTTAATTGTGCACTAAAATAACACTTATATGAAGCTCGTATTGGTTTTAAAAAAATGATTGTATGAATTTGAGGCGGCATTTTCCTAATAGCCTAGGGCGGCTGAAGAGGTAAATCCGGCACTGGTCAGACTACTACTATTGCGCTACGACGCTTTTACTTACACAATGCAAGTTTTGACTCGCCCGAACACTATTTCCATAGATTATGACCTGTTTGGTATTGGCTGCTTCTAGTATAACTACTACTCGTTCTTGAAACTCTACTATATGAGTACTCCAATGTTAAATACTTAAATATCAATACGGAGCACATTACTATAAAATATACACGTGGGACTTTGAGCAATTTTAATATACGATTTAAATTTTTCAAGGCCAATAATAATATTAGTTTTGGAAATAATGATCTACACGTAATGTTATTATTAAAATATTACTAACTTTTTTCTGACAATTTTTAAATTCGCGTTTCAAATACCTATTTTAACAACAAGATAATATTGTTTCTTTAATAGCAATTATATTATAATATTATATTGTTGACACTTGATCAAGTGCAAAATACAATCGATAGCTGTAATTTTGTTACATTTAAATTTAGGCAATTGTTGGAAGTGAGTACTTTTAAGTTTAAATATAAACACTACCTACTTTTTTGTTTTTACTTTAAAAATACATTTTATAAGCCTCTGAGTCTAAAATTAAAAATCTTAAATACAATTTTTTGATCTCACAGTGTCACTATATTGATGAATGAAATGTTATTATCGTGTTGTACTATGAGGACACTAGGACAGTATATTTAACTATTAACATGTGTAATAATAATATAGGTACCTATTGAGAATACTAAATGAGGGTGATGTGGACATTAAATGGTTGATAATACTGAGCGAATTAGAAATAACAATGTATGGACGTATGGTACAGAATAAATGTAATTATATCTAATATTCTAATGATATTATGGAAATATATAAATAATATATATATGATAAATCAGAAGGCATTATACTATCACATAATTTCACACGTAGGTATATACTTATATATACTATTATATGTAGGTATATTGTATATATATAATTACAAATAAATAGTATGTGTGTTGTATGTATTAAGGTAAATCATAGTTATTAGAGCTAGGATTTATACCTATGTATAAGTTTTTTCAGTCCTTTTTTTATTTTGTATATTTTGATTATAATAAACATGAAAAGTGCATGTTTTGTGCTACTTATATAACATTGTAAATTTCAATTTCGCAAAATCAGTGTTTTTTTTTAAATTGATTAAAAAAAAATAAAAATAAAAAAATATTCAAATAATATTTAAAAGTAATATTAACAATAATTATGTTTCAGAAAAAGTAAAGTCAGTTTTCTCATTCAATCAATTTTAAATTCTAGAAAATGCTTCACTTTAATTTAATAGGTACCTAGGTACTCAGTGTTTTAGTAATATATCTATAGGTACTTGTATTGCGATAAAATATTAAATTATATATATTTATATTTATCTTGACCTTACGCATTTAAAATAAGCCATATTTCTTTAAAATACAGAGTTTTGTAAATAATACTTTTTTATTATTGTATGTAGTCCACTGTATATTTATATAATTATTTTTATTTACGTTTTGTTACATAATTTTACTGGTCTAAATATATTATGCGTACCTATATTATGTATTAATGCTATACAAATACAGTGTATTTAATTATTGTAGTATGAACGAATTCCACTTCACAAGTATTTATTGTTATTCAGTATAATTTACTTAGTCAAAGTACTAAATCAAAGAATATATTAATTAATAAGTAATAAAATGTATCTCCCATGTGTATATAATATACATATATAAGTAATAAATAAACAACTTCAAAGTAAATATTGGCGCAGGAAAAAATCAATCGTGCACATATTGTACATTATATTGTGCTGTAATTTGAAGTGTTGTTTATGAAAAGATTTTCTTTTTGGTGAAATATGCGAGAAAATTATAACAGATATACATAAAGGGATAATAACATTCCACTTAAAAAAAAAAAGTTACATTAATGCATCAATAGTCTATTATTAAACTGAAAAACGTAATGCACAATTAGAATCATTCACTGAGCGACAGAAAATTTATTTATGAAATTGACATGCAAATAAAAACGGCTTAAAAATGATCTGAAAGATATGTGGGGTAAGAAACTGAATATAACATTAGGTTGAAAATTACTAAATTCTTTAGATTTGTAGTGGACAGAAAAACATAATATAAAAAAACCACCGCAAACTATACTTAATTGTAAATTGGTGATTTATAATTGGTACTATTTATAATCTATTATACAGTCTATAATAATAATATAGTCAAAAAGGGAATGATAATATTGTGTGATTAATGTTAAGTTCAGATGATTGGATTAGAAAAAGGGGACATCTCCACTCGTGTATACTCGTCAGTTAACAATGCACCGTCGAATGTCAAACTCAGATGTTTTATCAATCTATTTTGTCGATTGTATTGAAGCTATGATATCTAATATTCTAATATAATAACAAAATTATCCGACACAATTTATAAAATCGAGTTTAAATTTATCATGAAAATTACCTATTTAACTACTCGAAAACGAATTTTATAATTCTATTAAATTCGTTTTTTAAGCTATTTATTATTGAAAAATAAAATATTGAAAAACTCAAAAGAGTAAATTTTTTTTTTAAATTAAATTTTATGACTATATTAAGGTATTTGAATGTCGTATTTAATAATCAATACAATTTTGCAAAATACAGGTGACTGAGGTAGGAGGTATTTTTTAGCAAACAAAATTATAGTTTGATTCCAATATCTATCCTTGATATAGGTAAGTATAAAGATTACCTATGTAATATACTAGTATAATATAATTAAACCTTTATATTGTATACTACATGCAAGAGAGAGGACAAATGTATGACGTTTTGCACTAGAATAAATTGTTATAGTTATTCGTATAATATGTATCTATACAAGAATAATATAAGCTATCAAGTAAAGACAATGTATACTGTATAGTGTTTAAACGGTAGTTAAACGCATAATACCTGTCACTGGTATTAATAGTCATGAGTATTTTTTTTAATAGGCGTGCCTTCCTAGTTCCTATGCATAATAAGATCCTATTCGAAGTTTGGAAGGAAAAAAAAACATTGACTTGGATTAAAGTAGTATTAGCTGGTTATCTCTTATATTTCCGACTATTTCTTACAGACCTAGAATAATATTCTGAGTTATAATCGTGCCCGACAAACGCTCGTTTTCATATCGTTTCGGCGGTCGTACGACAAAAATAATCACGATAATAATAATGATAACAATGACAATATAATAATAATAATAATAATAATAATAATCACAAATAACACTGACGTAGGTAATAACACTTTGCAGTATATAGGTTAGGTTAGGTAGGTAAGAAAATCAAAAATCAAAAAAAAAAAAAACGTTTGTACTCACCGAGAGTGACGGCCATCTGGGCCATGCCCTTCGTGTGGTCGTAGATTTCGTCTCCGTCAAAGTCCGAGTCGCAAGCTTCGCGATTTTCGTCGTCCGTTGACAATTCGCCGCCGCTTTCGTTGTCATCACGACTCGGCCGGCAACCGCGCACCGTCACGTACTCGACGCGATCGGCGTCGGTCTCGGAAGCACCGTAATAGTAACCGTTATCTCCGCAGTCTGACGACGGGACAGAGTCCTTGCTGCCGCCCGCGAACAGGGCCGTCAACGATGCGGACAGGGCGCCCAGCGACGATTTCTTGCCTCCGCGTTTCCGTTGCTGTTGCCGCCACCGTTTCCTCCGTTGGCGTTCTGCATCGCGGTACAAGCTCATCTGTAAACGGACCACGGTCACCATATTATTGTATTATTATATGAGTGTCGAGCACTGGTGTCGTTACGTCTTATCAATAACCCGTGCTGAACTCGATAGTGATTCGAGGACGACATCATAATCAAAATTATTAATACGTTGACAAAACGGTGTTATAAATAAATAAATAAACCATAAAAACATGTTATTTTTGTACGTCATGAAAGACAGATTTTGAGTTTTATTTATTGAAATGAGTGATGGCTTAAGTATTGAATTAATCTAAAATATATATATACCTACATCAAACCCGTGTAGAATTTACTACAATTCTTTGGTATTATTCATCATTTATCAACGGTACCGAACCGTACAAAAGTTCAGGATCAAATAATTATTACTTATAGGTACACGAGTGCACGAGGATAATTTGCAGAAAAGTACATTAGATAGGTGTGTTTTCTGTATGGAATATATAATATTATATAAACATACACTAACTGTACGTCTGTACATCTGTACCTGTCACGGCGTTGTCCGTGAAACTATAAGTTAATTTTTTTTTTTAAATTAAACTTTTAATATAATAATATTTATTATGTAATGAAAAAATTGTATTGCATTACAATAGTAAGAAAATTGATGCTTATTGTTAATTTTTATCTTTTAATAGATCTAATCTATTTAGCGCAAAAATGAGTGTTTGTCTAATCAAAATTGTAATGTAAAAATATATAAATAATATTTAATTTGTGTTTAAGATTTAAAAATTTCACATATATATGTATTACTATTAACTATATAAATTGTTCTCAATTTTCCTCCTCTAACTTAGAATCAGTCGGATTGGGTTCGTAATTTGAATTATATTCTATCATGTACGGCATATTTTATATGTTAACTACACAAGTTTATATTATATATTTTTTTATATTATAGAGTTTATATTTATACTTAAAGAAACGTTTATGGGCGATTTTGTGGGGTTTTATAAGTAAATGTAACAACGTTATTTTATTAGACGAATAATTATCTCTCCGATATTGTTTTCAAGTAGTTGTGTAGGTATCTCGTATAAGCCTTTGTCCTATGTAGATGTATTTTTTCACTAAACATTTGACTATAAGATTTCACCTTGCACTCGTACGCGGCACGCACGGCGGCGTAAGGTATGGCGCCGGAGAACAGAACCACTCTGTTTTGATTCTGTTGTAGTTTGACAGATTTGTGACGACCGGGCAGATTGAGATTACTGCCATCTAGATCGTTGTCGTTGCCGTCGTCGTTGTCGTTATCGTGATATTCCTCGACCAAGGTTGCCGGACCCGACCAATCGGCCACCAGCTCGGCGCATACCGTCTGTCCAGGGCGTACAATCACTGTGCGAAATGCCTGTGTTACAGATGACATGGCATTAATAGATATTATCAGTAAAAAAAGTAAAGACCATACGTTACTCTATAGTATAGGACATAGTATACCGATCGAAAAAATATGCACATTTTAGTCGTCACTCGACAACAAAATGAAAATTGAATCTGAGATCACTTATTGAAATAAAAAATGTTAAATGATATAAAATAGGCATTTAAAAAATATATAATAAATGCATCCGTTTGTTATAATGATATATACTCGTATAGACAGATATTGATATTTTTTTTAACGAATAAAAACTAATTTTTATCATTTACCTACAAAATTCGTAGAATTATAGTAAATACTAATTGTTTTAGTATAATATATGATATTTTTATTACTATATTCTAGTAATAATTGTATGCACTATGCACAAAACAAATATAATGGCTTATAATTTTCATCGTAAGTACAACTTGAAATATAAAACTTTACAGGAGACAACAAGAATATTATACAATACATATAGATATAATTATACCTATCCTACAATAAAATATATGTATTGGCAGCGTTTTACTCTCGACTATTATGTAATGATAATGATTTGTTAAAAATAAATTTAAACACAAATTACCTATTATATGAATAATTCATTATTTTTAAATACGATATCAAGTCTATTGAAATAATAAAATATCAAATCAAATTTATTACTTGCATAATGATAAGTTGTTTTTATTTTTTAAGACATTCGGTTATGAAAATATTATGTTGTTTAACTAAGTCATTAATTGTATTCTAAGTATAAACATTATAATTACATACAAATTTAAATTTTAAATTTCTTAAAAAAATATTTTATATACATAAGTATTGGTAAATTTATATTAGCTTGTACAGATGTCATATATTTTATTTATCTATTTTTCTAAGTATATACCTATATCGAATACATTAATATTGTATTTATTAAATCCAAAAACCACTTTTGCGAACATAATACATGTAAAAGGATTATCAAAAACCCTATGATCCTAGCTTGTTTGAGATATTTATTACTATAACGTAATTATAAATTAAATGTTAATCGATATAGTATTTACTATTTTAATACCATGACGTGATAATAAAGTGATCTCAAATGTTAGGTGTGGAACAAAGTATCACTTTACATAGATATACAATAATATAATACATATAGGTGACACCCACTTCGGCGTAATCGTCGACGGCCCAACACAAGGCGGGATATACAGGCCGCTCTCTAGGTCCCTTGGCCGCGTCCATACGCCTTCCGCTAGTCGACGCGTACACCGTCTGCTCGTTTCGTCATCATAGTCGACAACGACAAGAATTAATCAAAAAAATAAGAATCGTATTAGACATCGAATGGTCGTAAAAACAGCGCATAACGTCCGCCAGACGATATTATATCAATAACATAATATACTCACGTGCACGTGTCGCGACAGCAGCTGAAGGTCGTATTCGCAGCCTCCTTGTCCGCCGTCGGCCGATTCGAATTCTTGCGACCCGTCGCAGCACTCGGAACAGGCGGGTGCGGCGGCTTTTCTGGGCACACGCATGCACACGGCCACCGTGAGCGTGTACCGCAGCCGATGGACGATGGCGTTCAGGCACACCGTGTGCCTCCACAGGATTGCCGGGTCGCCGATCGGCAACATGGTCGGCTTTTGCTGCTGTTGTTGCTGCTGCTGTTGGCTTTGCTGGTGTTTTCGGTAAGCTCGGGTGTCGTAAATGACCTATGGACGCCGAGACGTCAAAAAAAAAAAAAAACGAAAATATATCAGTATTACCCACAACATGCACAGTATACACACAGAGAACTGCAGTCGGCTTGCGTTACGACAATATCGCGTGTACAAAATTACACATAACGGTATGTAATACTGAAAAGGATATGGAGGAGTCTATCGTGTCGGTTTGGGAAAACTTTAATGCCGTTTTTCGATGACAATTCTGAACATTATAATATTATATGATATATAAAGCGTATATAGATCCGGCTAAACTTGAGATTTTCTTTTAACAGAATATCGTATTTCCTATATTTATTTTAATTACTGATCCGCCCTAAACAGGTCAGTGTAGTAATTATAGTATCTACTCGACATGGTACGCCAATATAAGTTTAGTAAGTGCGAGATGTGTAAGTTGATGAAGAAAAAACCTCAGGTACAGAAACATTTGTTAATTATACAAATATTTATGTTATACGTATAGCCCATAGGTATATAGGTAAGGTATTTCAAATAAAATATTTCAACTGTATGTGAGTTTACGTAGTTTATATGATAAAGTGGTGCGAGACGGAACACGAGAAAGATCACATTTTTAAAAAAAATAAATATTTAGAAAAACGTTATCAGTACATCATCCATAGAACTGAGATAAAATAATAAAATTTATAGATCGGCATCAGGGCGAGAAGATGAATGTATTTAATGAAATGTGAACAAGGGAAGAGTACAATGAAGAGGATGTTTTTTCAGAGTTATTATATAGGTAAATGCATATTCATCCTTATACCTTTCGTCGATGTCGTGGGGACGATCGGCGCTTAATGCACTTGCGCTTATTTCGCCGGCGCCGTACGAAAAACAACAAGTCATCTGAGTCGGCCGTGGTAGTATTCTTCGTGCAGTCCTCGTCGAATACAAAATATCGGAGGAATACGTCGGTCCACCAGTATGCCGAGGCTGCCTCTTCGTCGGATCCACTTGCTGTTAATCCAGCAGCCGTTGATCCTTATCAAAAAAAAAAAAAAAAAAATACACGTTTAGATAAATGAAAATAACGACAGCATAATGAATCTAAAAAACGCGTTACCGTTATTAACGTGTACCGGAGGGAGTCCTCGAACTTAAATTGAAAATACTATACATACTATATAAAAAAGAAAATTGTATTTTTATTGGGGGGGTTCGCAATTATTTTTACTATCTCTAAGGGGTCCTGCAGAGAAAAAGTTTGGGAAACGCTGCACTATATTTGATGTATGGCATAATATTTTATATTAATTACCTTTGATCGAGTTGGCAGCCGAACGTTGCGAGCTGTCGTCGCGGTGTCGTCGGCTCTGCCGGCCGCTCGCCACCGCCCGCTGGCGTTCCTTTTTCCGCTGGTACGCGATGTCCGCCAGCAAACGGTCTACGGACGCGGCTGCAGCCGTCGTAGTGCGCTGGCCGTCCGCCTGCAAGGCTGGAGGGCGCAGCCTCGCGAACAAGGGCGACGTGGACCCCTGCATGGCGAAGTCCACTTGTCCGTCGCAGTGTGTTATCGACGGCCTGTGTTGTCGTGTCGATTTAGTGGTGTACTTAATGTATAGTCTTAATGTATATATAATAGTTAGTGTATATAATAGTTAGTGCGATGATATTAATCTGTGCTTGTAATTATATGTATATAGTTGCGCGTATAGTGTTGATGGTTTTGTTATTGGTGTATTTACCAATTTAATATTTAATATTTACAAATGTTGACGATAATACTATAGTGGATCGTCCTCCTTGGCGTTTGGCGGTTGCTTGCTGGATGGGTGGCGGTGGTGGTGGTGGTGGGGTGGCGGTGGTAGTGGTGTCACTATGTAATATTATCACCACTGCTACTGTTACTACTGCTACTGCCACCGTCGCCGTTACTATCTAAACGCACGTGAAAAAAAAAATGATTATTTTATATTTTTAGACGGGTATCTACAATCCAATCAAGCCAAAATAGACGTATGCCACATGCAAACACAATACGATGTATACAGGGTGTAAATCGTTTATTTGATACATTCAATAATCGTTCAAATGAAATAATTTAAAATACACGATAAACACCCTATATACTCGTATATTATGAACTAAGCCAAAGTAATGATAGGAAAAACGCGGTAAACCAGGGTCATCGTCAAAAAAAAAAATTAATAAAATATTTTATAAGGGGCTAAGATTTACATGCGTTCAGCGTTATTGGTATATCATTTTTTTAAGCGTTCTTTTACAAATTTGGTCAATAAAGGTAGTATTCACAAGTTGCCGAGTGATACAAACGATTTATTTTTTACTTTGAATATTATTCCTACTAATTATATATTATGTGAATACGAAAAGTGCATATTTTATGGTACAGAAATATATTATTATTTAAACGAAAGTGATAATGTAATAAACATATACGTCGGTTCATATTATTCAAATAATTATATTTTGATTATATAAAATAATTGTATTTGTCTTTGAGAAAAACTATTTATTAATAATTTGGTATGAATTTAATTGAAAGTACCAACAACAATAAATTATTTAGCTAACATAAAAAGTATATTAGATTTTCTCATTCAGTCGATTTTAAAATTATTTATCCTAGCCCGAAAAAATAATGATTATAAAATGTGTCAACTCAAAAATGAGCATTCCGCATATAGGGTTAAAACGATGTATGATACAAAAATACAAAATAATAATACATGATAGCAGTCCAAGCGTAAAAAAAACAAGTATTATATTACAGCTATAATATTATACTTGTATGTAGTATTATATTAATAATGGATAGGTATAGGTGTGCTGAAAAACATTATTGATATGTGCGTAAAATAGCAAAAATGTTTATGATAGATGAGTCTTGTATAGGTATTAGGTATCATCAATAATTAAAATGTAATAATTTTGATAATTTAAGTATAGCTATGCTTAATGATGTTATTAATTTGTTATTTATAGTATATAATATACATTAACAATATATTATATTAACGTGCATACAATAAATCCATTACTCACTGATAATAATATTATGATGATTAAGATTATGATGTAAAATTATTTAATGCTAATATATTTGTATCGGAAATTACCCAAAGATAAATTCAACTGTGCCGTTTGTGTAAACAATTTTTTTTCGGTTTAAAAAATATTTTAAAATTTACAATCGTTGTTGTTAGTTTTCTATCTTACGATATGTATAACACTTTATTTTAATAGTAAATAATTATAAAAACTAGATACTATTTTTTTTTTGATTAAAAAATGCAACAACTATAATATTTCTATCGATACTTCAATACTAGAACAGTAGGTACCTATAAAAACACTAAAAACTATAAATGGATTGCATAAGATCGGAAAAGTTTATGAATACTAACACTACAATTGATTATAGGAAAGTAACCACTCATTGTAATAGCCTACTGACATTTTATTGACTGGATTGTATTTATTATAAGCAATTAAAATACTATATACTGTAATCCTTACAGTTTTCATTTTAACACAATAGACTTAGTACTTAAACTTATACTTAATTCAATATTTAATACTTAATTATTTCAATTCAAAATAAATTTCAAATTTTAATTCCAATTACGTTTTTAATAGAAGAAGATTATCAGAATCATTCATAAATATTCATGATTTATTTTATTACACTATAATAGAATGGATAAAAAATGTTTTTATATTAAAAAAACCGGGCAAGTGCGAGTTGGACTCGCGCACCGAGGGTTCCATACAAACCTGTAGGTATATAAGTAAAAGTTTTTTTTATTTTTATTGCAAAATGAAATTTCACGGCTGTATTTTTTCAATAAACATCAAATATCGTTTACAGAGAAGGTTTTAATTCCCTCGCAAGTAGTCGCGAGTTTGAAAATATGCGGCTTAAATTGTTATTATTTCTTTCGATTGCGTTGACATAAAAGTTTGATTTTGTTACAGTTTAAAGGTATTATAGACTTAAGTATTTAGTATGAATTTTAATTTAATACCTCATCGCGTTCATGAGATAAGGAGTAGTAACTTTGAAATTTTCAAAATTGTCAAAAATATTTTTCAAAAATATTTTTTTTTTATATGATGAAACTAAAAATTTACGGTTTTCGTAATTTTTCCTATATCTGTACTATAAGACGTGACTTCGTACGAAACTTCAAGATTCTAAGTTCACAGGAAGTACCCTGTAGGTTTTGATTCCCGTGCGAGTTTCGAAAATTTGACAGACGGACGGACGATATGCGGCTTAAATTGTTATTATTTCTTTCGATTGCGTTGACATAAAAGTTTGATTTTGTTACAGTTTAAAGGTATTATAGACTTAAGTATTTAATATGAATTTTAATTTAATACCTCAACGCGTTCAAGAGATAAGGAGTAGTAACTTGAAATTTTCAAAATTATCAAAAATATTTTTCAAAAATATTTTTTTTTTATATGATGAAACTAAAAATTTACGGTTTTCGTAATTTTTCCTATATCTGTACTATATGACGTGACTTCGTACGAAATTTCAAGATTCTAAGTTCACGGGAAGTACCCTGTAGGTTTTGATTCCCGTGCGAGTTTCGAAAATTTGCGGAAATTTGCGGCCTAAATGGCTGTATCTTTTGATTGCGTTGGCTTAGAAGGTTGATTTTTCTACAGCTTCCAGGGACAGTAGACCTGAGTATCATATACAAATTTCAGTTTGATACCTCCACGCGTTCCTGAGAAAAACGCTCTTGACAGACGGACGGACGGACGGACAACAAAGTGATGTTATAAGGGTTCCGTTTTTTTCTTTTGAAGTACGGAACCCTAAAAATGAAGGCAAAATAATGGTATAGTTTTTTTTTAATGTGTCATTTTTTATTTATACATTGTATAATAGGTACCTAGTAACAATAATTATTATTATTGAGTTTTACATGCGTTAGAAATGGGTTTAGAAATAATATTGAAAGTAAATCTTTTTCAGTAACATTAACTCTACAACATAATATATGATTTAATTTATAATAAATTTATTTTAGTTTTTATAATTATAATATTTCTGCTGTTATGATAAAATGTACCTAAACCTTAATATAACGTTAAATTTAATAAATTACGAAAATTAAACCTAAGCAATTTATAAGCATTTAAATTTTTTAAAAAATTTGAATTATTCTTTTTATTTTTAATAAAAAATGTTATATTTGTACATATCAATGTCAATTAGTATGAAAATATAAAATAAGATTCCTGATAAACTGTTTTTTATAATCATTTAAAAATATCATATATATTCATATATGATTTATAAATACATTGGCATAATTAATTTATAAATGTTTAAATTAAAAAAAAAACAAATGTGAAAATAATCGTTAAATTATTTAAATGACACGTTAAAATTGTAACCTTTAAGTACAATCCCTCATCTCTCTCTCCTCGGACAAAAAAAAAAAAAATCAAAAATCAGGTGGCGTGCAGGTGGCACTCAGAAGGATATTTCGAATGACTGTGAAAACAAAACTCTGTGAAAAAAAAATTGAAAAACGTTTAATAGAATCGTTACAAAATTGGAACATAAAACTGTTTATATGTGTATAAAGAATAAAGGATGGTATCCTGACTCGAAGAAAAAATAGTCTTTAACACGGGCCCAACACGTCGTTGTACAAAATTAATCACTTCGTCCGTTATGTTGAATAGGTTCGGCGGACGAAGAGACCGCTAACGGTATCACAATGATGTCATGTCTTGGCAAAATAAAACGGCTAGGAAATAATATACCTAATAACTTAGTAATCAGCGCGGTGGAAATTGTTTCAAGACAACATTTACGCGAATAATATAATTATCGTTATGGACAATGACGCGAATACGTCAAGAAGACGTGTCGGTGTTTACTTCCGATTTCCGCAGACCGCACTCACCCAGTATATTACGTTCGTATTGCCGCTGGCTGGTCGCCGCCGTCTTCCGGTCGCACACGCGCGCACACACACACACACACACAAACACACCCGCCGATCGATATAATAATATTATTATAATATTGTGACGAATTATTAAAATTAAACAAAACGGTCGCGGCGATGATTACCGCAATACTGTTATTATATTGTGTGATGTAAAAATATATTTTGAGATTATGGTTCACGAAATCGCACGTTTTGCGCGCCCGTGCGGGGTCGGTGAAATAACACGATTATGATATCATTGCGGTTCGTGAATGATAATAGTATGATATCAGTAGGTATTTTCCTACGCGCACACGACGTCGGTTATCATTTTTTTTTTAAAAAAATATTTACGTAAATCGCGTGAATTTTGCACAACGCCGAACGAGCGACACCCGACTACAATCGCCGAGACACACGTCGTCTACTGCCGCCGCCGAGCAGTCGCCGATAGACGTAATATTATTATTATGATAACAGGAGCGACGACCGTCCGTCGGCGGCGGCGAAATATCGATCGGGCGCGCCGCCGCCGCCGCCGCCGCCGACGACGATTACGCCGTGTAAGGGTAGTGCTTAAAAATGACGAGATTTTCAAAACAATAATAATAATAATAATAATATTCTAGTGTTCCACAGATGGCGCGAACGTATTGGGAACGAATTGTGTACGATCATAACGATACTAAATACAACGATAGGTTAATTCTAAAAAATCCTGCAATTTATAATACCTACGCTACAAAAACATAAAAACAATTATTTTATCCGTAACCTAGCTGGACGGTTTTCAAAACTTGATCGACGTTGTAATCACGCACACGGATTATAGAAAATAGTCTATTATAATAATATTATAACCTAAGAATCGCAAAAACATACATATATTTGTACATCATTAGATTTTATAGGGTGTAATATTTTAAAATATACCTAAAAGTAACGTTTTCGAATATGATTATACGCAATAAAATGTTTATGTTTAACGTTCTTGTACTTTCATAATATTATGTTATTTGATTTTTCCATCTAACGTTATTATATTTTAAACGTTATTTTAATTTTCCATTATAAGTTGAACGTTAAAAAGAAAAATTGCAACGCCAATGAAATTTTACATTAACACTAGAATTAGTAGTATTAAAGAAAACTTAAATGTAGGTAACCTACCTATATGTAGTTAAAAAATTACCATACAATACTTCAGAAAGTATTAATTATTTTTAACAGAAGTTAATAGTCTTTGAATAAGTAATATCTACAAGGTTAAAACAATTAATACAGTTTACATTATCATTTATTATTGGAATTATGAAGTATATCATAAGTATATCACGTATTATATCATAGTTACATGAGTAGCTAATGTGAAAAAGTATACAACAAATTTTAATAATTTTGTTTTGTTTATATATTATATATATATTTATATACGATGTGCCTATATTATTTATTATTATTTTAAATTGTCTTTATTGATGTATTTTTTTAAATAGTATTCGATTTATTGTTTTCATTTAATTTTAGATTCTGAACGAAGTGATGAATTTATCAATTTATAATAATGTGCTTTTTTTTGTGTGTCATTGTACACCATAACTTGTCGAAATAATGGTTCAATTTAAAACTTTAGGGGTGGTTTTCGATGGCATATTGAATATCCTTGGTGCATTAGAAAGGTCAAAAATAAGAAGTTTCCATTACTTTTTAGCACAATTGATTTTTTTTATAGTCATAATTCAAAAACGAATCACTGTAAATACATACAATTTTCACCAAATGTTATCTATACCGAGTTTAATTTTCAAAATATTATGGCTTTATTGAGCTATTTAAAGACAACTGAAATGCTCGATTTTTCTAAGTATTTTTTTTTTTTGAAGTGTCCATAAAAAATGTTGGAAAAGAATACAAAGTTTCCCATAAGTTGCTCTTATTGTTATTAAAAAAAGGTCAAAAATCGTTATTCACAATTTTTTTTATAAGCATTTATAGTTCAAAATATTACGATAAATATGTCAAAATCGCGAAATTTGTAAGTCATTTTGAAGTTGAAAATTCATAAAAAATTTCGTATTATATCTATAAGGTTAAGATAATTCACCATTAAGTATTCCATAAGTAATCTTTATTATAAACACAGCGACATTATCAGTCTTTTTTTAATTTTCAATGAATTTTGAATATGATTTATCGTGTATTTTCGTGGTCTTTTAAATTTAAATACATAAATTTATAGTGTTAGATATTAATATTTTGATTTCTACTCATATTCAATCTGACTTTTTTTGTTTAGTTAATTTATTTATTTTTTTCGTTTGCATTACACAATGAAAACCAGTATTATTATAGAAATGTATAAACTCCAACATTATTATATTAATTATAGTTTTTTAGTTATTATTCCATACTTAACAGAGATGTAAATAGTATTTACATAAACTGAAAAATATACAGTAGGTTTATTATTTATGGATACATAAATAAAATGTCAGTGATTTAAGAATATGATTATTATATCGATTAGAAAACGATATAATATTTAAATATTATATGTATATGTATTTTAAATAATATTATTTATTTATTTATGATAATAGTATTTTATCATATTATGCGCAAGCCATCATTGTACCTATATCAGAATCGCAAAAAAAATAGTTGATAATTATGAAAAAAATTTTGATTAATCAAAAATGAATATAAATATAACTATAGAAGTGAGTATGTATCTTGTTTTGTTTAAAATTATGGTAATTATATAACAAAATTAATTAACCAACTTAATCAAAATATTTAAACAGACTTAGATTAATTTACACATTAAATGTAATTACTCAGTTAATATTTTATATTATATTTAATGTAATATTATAAAAAAGTATATTATTATTATATAAAATTCAAACATTTTCAACATTTTCAATTTTTAATTAGTTGTAACTAAAAATATATTAGAATACCTAGAGTTTAAATTAATTGAAAATTAACGCAATGTAATTAAAAAAAATTTAAATCGAAACCTATATTTTTAAATTGAAGATACATATCTGGTTTTAAATTATTATTATAATTAATTTTATTTTAGTTCTGATATGATTATGTTTTTTTGCATATAAGAAGTGCGTTGATAAAATAGTATTATTTATCTGATTATTGTAAAATCTTAACTTTAAATGAACATTTATATTTATATTTTATTTTTATATACGTATTACGTACCTATATAATATGTATCAATATCTTATATAATATGTCGTTTGACTATATAGTCAAATCACGAATTTTATTATCCGTCTACATTTAGTTAAATGCCAATTCCAAATCAGACAAATAATAAAAATGAAACATTTTGTATTATTAAAAAAAAAAACTATGTTATTTAAATACGTTATATAGGTATAGGTAATTATTAATTAGGCGTGATAGTATAAGTATATTATATTATTTTATTTATTTTTATTTTTATAATAATTATACAATCTATACTTCTTAGCATAATAAGTATAAGTGAAAAGAGACAGAAAACATGGTATGCGTGATTAAGAAGTCACCCACTAGTGACTCTTTGCGTGAGTACGATATTATAAAAATAAAAGTTTCATAGGGTATTAGGGTTAATCTTAGAAAATTAACGTAGTTATGTTGTTATATGAAAACTTGTATACACCTGTATATTGAGTACCGCGGGACAAATTCTAATATTATAAAAACATAAAATATGACATTATGGAAAAGACACAGAACATACGATTGCATTGTTCATTTATATAGTTTAGTATGTGTATGTGTACGTGATGATTGCAAGTAGGTAATATTGTGGCATATCGAAATTTTTTTTGAAAAAATTTAAAACTTTGATTCTTAAACCGTTAACTCGAGAAAACTACGACAAAGCTCTACACGAAATCAATGATTCAAAATTGAATCCATGTGAAAATAAAGCTCAAAACTAATATTATTTATATCATAAATATGACCTGATTGATGTAGTAAATATTAAACAAGCCGAAACTAAAACTGAAACAATTATTTATATTGTAATTTATGAAAACTATTTTGAAAAAATCGAAAAAATTCATAAAGCAACATGGTTATGGTAGAAGGGTAGCTATATCAAAAATAAATACAATATTCGTCATACAGCATTCTAAATATTTTATTAATCAGTGTACAATTTGTAACTAATGAAAATCAACATTTCATATAGGCGTTTATGTAAAACCAATAATATAATAAAAAATTGATATTCTAAAGAAGACTTCAACTATTTTAAAATAATAGTTTAGCAGATAGAAGAGTAGGTATCTAATGAAAAATTTGAGTCCATACGTGAAGCCGTAGTAAACTAATCGAATTTCAACGGTCAAAGGTTTGTTAATTGTTACTTTTAAGCAGAAAAAACGGCAATATCAAACTGGTTGGTGTTTTTGTAAAAAAGTGTTAAATATTTCAGTGAATGCCACCAAACAATATCATGTAACAACAAGTAATAATTACCTATATTTATTTATCCATATATATTTAAATATAATACAAAGTGTTTTATATAAAATTATAGGTATATTATATAGAATAACAATAAATAATTAATGAGAAAATATAGTTAAATTTTTAAAATAATACTAAATATTTAATTTTAATTATTTGCTTGACTTTAAATAAGCATTTAACTAAACATATAGGTGGATGCTAAATTGCATAAAATTAAATTCTTTAATAGACACTTAGTAAAGTAACTAATATGTTTGATTTTCTTACGACATATATAAATTAAGCAGACAAAAAATAATTTTAACTCATAGTTTATATTTCTTTTTTAATCAAAATCTGAACTAAAACATTTTAATGAAATAATTTAGTACTAGTCTATGCAACAAGCACTAATATATTATGACTACACGTTTTAATTATTAATTGTTTATTGTTCACGCTAAAAATGTATTATTAAGTTACATATTATTATTTTATATCTTAGGCCTTTGCATACGTTTTTTTAGCTGTGGGACTGTGGCTAATACAATTTTGTTAAAAAAATTTTGAATTTCACCAATATTTATTTAATAAGCAAATACTACTGTAGTATGGTGTGGTAATCAAATGAAATTCAACGCCCGTACAGAAAAGTCACGAAATGATAATACAATAACATCGTCGATGTATTTAAATGAAAGGTGATAAGGTAGTTTATGTTTTAATGACCCGAATACGCCAAAATTTAAGTTATTTTATAATTATTGTAAGCCAAACTTATGAAAAATCTTGTATCCAATTTCCAACTCTTAGCTACTTCTACAAAAAAATTTATGATTTTTCAACTACAAAATAATTTGCAAATTTTCACAATTTCGACGTATATCGAATATAACTATAAACGCTTATAAAAAAAAAAATTGTGACTAAAGATTATTGATTTTTTTTTAACTACAATAAGAACAACTCATAAGGAACTTTATTTTAAATTTTCAAATTTTCAATTTTTTTATCGACACTATAGTAGGTATTAAAAAAAAAAATCGAAATTTCAGTTGTCTATAAATAGCTCGAATTTTTTTTAAATATTTTCAAAATTTAACCGTGTATAGGTAATGCTAATATAAACATTTGGTGAAAATGTCTATTATTTACAGTGATTATTTTTTGAGTTACAACCATATAAAAAAAATCTATTTTGTCAAAAACTGGTTTTGCGTTAAAATTCCCGTTTTCCGTCACTTTTTATTGTTTTTCCTGATTTTTTTGAAAACTAGCCTGTTTGTAGTGGCAACCCACAAATTTACTATTGCTGATTACACGATCCACTCCCTCTTACGCTAAAAAAAATATATATAATGATATTGGTAGTACAGTATCACTTTCATACAACGATCTTCCATTTAACTAATTATTTTTGAGAACCATGACCTTCATTTTTAATTTTAATTATGTGTTAATTCTATTTAACAAATTCCTCTATAATACCATTTTTTTTTTGTTGCCCGCGAGATCGTCAAATAAAAGTAAATAAAAACAATTTTATCATTGAATTTTAATATAATACAATACTGAATAATAAATACATAATAATATACTGTTTAATTTAAAAATTATTTTTAAATTAAATTAAGTGGTGAAATATATTAATTCGTTTGAAACTACCCTAGTAGTCTCGATTTATTACTCATTGCTAAAGTTTATAGATAATTGATCGATATCGTATAGTCAGCCATAAGCACATTTACCGATAAGGTAACAAATTTTCCATAATCGAAATAAAATAGTACAAACGTTACTAAAAATATATTGATATCCATTGTAAAACCTATGTCCTATACTCTACATTCTACAATTTATACTAGTGAGACTTAAAATTATTATTATACGTAGAGATATCAAATTAAATATAATTTAAGCATTTTTTTTTTATAAATTTACGGCTAAAAATTTATGAATGGGTCGCCAGTCACAACCCATTAAAAATATTTCGTGACCCGTAAGTTGGGAGTGGGAAGTCACTGTATTATTACAATAGTATACAATCGAAATATTTAAAAGTTATAAAAGGTTGAAACGGAATAAATGACGCCCCAAATAATGATACAAACGTTTGAAAACAACACAAAAAGATCTGTTTTATATGTTTTATGAAACGTTTATCTTATATGAAAGGGTATATGAAAGTGACATTTTTGGTACATTTTATGAAAAAAATGAATGGCTGCAGGTACCCAATTACCCATAATAAAATGAGGAATGAAAAATATATTAACCGGATCTAGCAAATATGTATATAATTGGTAAATATTAAGTTATTACAAATGGCACTTCCTACAACAAACTACCTGCCTAACCTCATCTACGCAATACCCATAATACCTATAATATAATATGTTAGTGAAAATATTTGTATCTGGGTTACAGTGACGTTGTAATAAACTTTATAAGCGTGCACAAAAAGTATTCCAATTTATAAATTATAATAACAGATGAATAAATGATAAATTATTTAAATATACTGGTTTAAAACTCAAACCAAGATTGTAGATTAAAACTCCTTATTGGGTTATATATAAATCACATATTTTCAACATTCAAAAAAATATACCATAACTAATGATCTAACATAACATTTTCTAGTGAGTTATTAAGGGAGATGTTGTTGAAGATCAAATGATAGTTATGCAATTTAATTAAGTCAATTATAGTTGATAGACTAAAATATTGATAATTAGAAACATGTAACAGAGATAGAAATTGAATATAGTACGAATATACGGCACTGATTATAACGTATGCAATTTAAGCAATGCAGTAAAGATCATTACCATTGGTGTATAATTATATTTAAGTGTATCGTAATTATTATACTTCATTAAATTGGATTGATTTTTGCAAATTAAAAGTTTATTTTTATTTTTTGTTAAGTGTAAAAAAAATATACATATTTTTAAGTAGATTATATTTTTAAAAAGTATATTTATTTATATTGACATTTTTGTTTGTTAATAACTCATTAACACTATTTTAAGTAGGTAAATTCGAGACATTTTAAAAGTAATTTGTATAAGGAGTTATATGATCATGGTGATAAATATATATCTATTACTCTACTTCGTACATTTAGTGCCTAGCCATTGGTATAAAATAAAGTGATTAAATATAGATAATACTATAAATATTATATACTTAATAATTAATTCTTAATCATTTAAAAATTAGCAAAAAAGTAGGTAGGTTGTATATTAGTTTGTATGATTAGGGCATTTGATGACTGTCTGGGTGATCTAGAATAGAGTTCCTATTCTAATTACAGTTACGTATCGTTTTCACTCTCTGTTAACTAGCTAGTATCTAATATCATACACGTGAAGGATCAATCCAGTTTTTATAATATTTAATAAGATTTATGATATTGATATTCAAATTTATATTCATTTAATGGAAAATGTATTTTTCTAAAATAATTCAATGAGTTAATTTAACGCTTGATAAATTATGAAAATCTAATGACTTTACATATTATAGCTATTTAACAGAATAATGTGATAAAAATGATTGATTAAGCAATAACACGTTGTTAACTAAACACAAAAGCTGTTACCCAACACCTAAGAACATAGACATTTTTATGCAACAAGCAGTATTAAAAATGTATACGAGTTTTTGTTGGTGGAAAAAAAATATGTGTACCTATACAATATCGTATGAAAATCAATAAAGTATCTAAATTTTTTGTTAAAAACCATATTATATGTAATTTTTATAAAAAATGATGCATTTAGGTAAGTAGAATATTTTATTGTCAATCGTAATCTGACAAAAAAAAAAAAAAAACGAAATTTTTTGACAAATGTCTTGCCATATTATATGTAAAATCAATGATAACGATTGTACCTGCTTTTATGATGTCGATTAGATGTTTCAGTTATGGTTACTGAAAACATCGCCGTGGCGGTCATCTTCATATTGATTGAATAGATTGGCTCCATCTAAAAAGCAGTCTGAAGTATCGGAGTCGCTTTCTACATCAGAGTCGGCTTCATTAAGTTCATTAGCACTATAGAATTCATCACTACTATCGGAGCGTATATCTGGTATATCAAATGGATAGGGTGAAATATAATTAAAGACTGGATAATAACTATGGGCTGGATAACAATGAAAGAAATTAGGGTTCAGTGTGCCATGATATAGTCTTCTTCTTCTTCCGAGTTCGTCATTTTCAATGTTGTTTTCAGCATTCATAGCATTGTCTTCATCATCCGTATCATTGTCTTCACCATCCGTATCGCTGTCTTCATCATCCGTATAGCTGTCTTCTTCATCCATATCGTTGTCTTCATCATCCGTATCGTTGTCTTCAACATCTATATCGTTGTTTTTAACATCTATATTGTTGTCTTTAACATCTATATCGTTGTTTTTAACATCTATATCGTTGTCTTCAACATCTATATCGTTGTTTCTAACATCTATATCGTTGTCTTCAACATTTATATCGTTGTCTTCAACATCTATATCGTTGTTTCTAACATCTATATCGTTGTCTTCAACATCTATATCGTTGTTTCTAACATCTATATCGTTGTCTTCAACATTTATATCGTTGTCTTCATCATCTCCTTCGTATTCTTCTTCAACCTCATCGGTTGATATGTCATTTTCTCTTTCATTGCTGTTATTAGATTCGGAGTCGTCGATGGGGTAAGATTCTACATCTATATCGTTGTAATTGAAAAACATGAAGATCGACGTCATCAATTCCGTTAACAGATCGCGGGTATAGATGATCACGCGATACAGTGCATACAAGAATAACAGTAACATCATGTTCATTAAATTATTTTTTCCCCACTGCGACAGTTCGGGTATGTATGGCCAAATACTGTTGAACAACGGAAATGATGTAGTGATCACATTATGCATCACTAGTATTTCAAAAATTTCGGTGTGAAAAAAAAATATAAACAACATTTTTTGTTTGGACCCGATATTTAAAAAAAGAATTAAGTGCTTACACAAAGTCATAAATAACGGCATAAGAAATTCAAAGTCAGGCCGCAGATCCATTTCTGGAAATAGGTAGACGTTTTTTAAATCGAAATTATCCATTTCAAGACTTTGATTTATAATTGATTATCAATTTGCAAGACTAATCTAACTAATGTGAATTGTAATGTCGAACGGGAAAAATTGATCCAACCGGTACGCCCTAATTACTACCTTCGGTGCCGTCGTGGAAGTAACTAAAAATTTATACGACCTTATGCTGTTGTATCAGTAAGTGCGATGTTCACGGCGACGTTGCTTTCGTTGATGCGACTGGTCGGAGCGAGGCGACGGCGGCGAGATATGTGCACGTGCACGCGCGCGAAACGTACGCAAGGGACTGACTGCCGAACGTTGCTTGTGACGACACGTGCGAATGAAAGCGAAACAGTAGGTATAGCACTGTGGCGCAGGCCGTGGGTAGTTGTCATCCGAACACTCGGTGCAACGCACTCTACCGACTACGTGAACTAACCCCCTCTACTCTCTAGCTTATCGGCGTTAATAAGAGTACCTCCCGATGAGTATAGCTATCCTCTCGACCCGCAGCCGATTTCTCCCTTCAACTCAAAAACGGTCACGATTTCTCGACCGGTAGTATCGACCTTGATACTGTAACAAAATCATAACAAACGCAACAGTTGCCTACAGTGTTCCTCCACCGACCACCATACGACCTTCGCCCCTTCCTTCACCACTCTACCATCATCCTCGTTATCGTACATAATCGGTTCTCGGATAACGTTATGTACGATCCCCCCCCCCCATGATAATTACAGTAATCCCATCGAATAGATCGCTATGAAAATTCAACTCATATGATAATCGATTGAATGGTACGATAAAATAATATGTGACCGCCGTATATTGCTAATATTCACGAAATGATTAGGTAAGCGTTCCAATCGAAGATATTTTTTTCTTTAATTAGTAAGCAATAATAACATAATAATTACGGTTGACATATTAAGATTTTGTAAGAAATATTTAATACATATTATGAATACACAGACTGACTTCTAATTAGGAAATCGATTAAATATTATGGACCAATATTTATGTTTTGTTAAATAATTAATAATCTGTGATAACAGAAAATAACCTAACTATGTTTTGTACAAGATTTAGCTTAAGACTTCGTATAAAATCACAGCCATTTTAATAATACGGAATTCACCACTAGAATTTATAAACCTTTCACTATATGCAATACTATACACAATAGTACAGTAGAACTCCGATTATCCGGATTAATTAATGTCAAAGGGGGGTCCGGATAAGCAAATATCCGGATGGTTGATATATGACATATCAAAGGTTTTATAATTATATGAATATATTGTATATATTTATTTATTGTTAATATGTATCTAATATAATATAAAATTCGTAACCATAAACAAATAGTTTTATTAAAATATTTTAACTGAAACAAAATCAGCTTTAATTATAATATGTGACATATTTTAAAACTAAAAAAGACGTTTTTTTTTTGTTTCTCGTCTGGTTGATTGGCGTTCGGATAATTGGAGTTCTACTGTAATTATATTGTAGTTTTTAGATATAAATATATTATACTATATACTATATAGATAGGTTCGGGTGAATAAATTCAATTCTACTAATAATAATACAATCAATTATATATGAAAGACAATATAATTTATTCAATCATATTATTATATATATACTATAATTAATCTGTAAATAAAATTCTACATTCACTATATGAGAGTATATAAATATTTAAAGCATTTAAAACAATTAAATAGACTACGTATATAATATTAAAAGTATTTTGTCATAATATAACATATTAATATAAAGATATTGAACTTGTGTAACGAATAGGTTAAAAATTGAACTAATCGTATTAAATAAACACTATTTAAATTAAACATAGACAAACGATGTAGCAATCAAATATAATGTTATATAAGAAAAAAAATTATGGCAATTTTATCGGTAAAATGTTATAATTAAGTTCATGACAAACGATTTTTCAAAATTTTTAGTGTTGAAATAAATACATCAGTGATGTCGATGTATCTAGATGTATGTTTTCAATTTCAATAGATGATAAATGTACACCTACAACCTGCACGGTAATCATAACAGTCCGTATAAGTAATATTAATAATGTAATAACTTATAATATTATAAACAAAAATTATTTTACCAGCAATACTACGACGGTGGACTAAAAATGTTTACCAGCCTTGTCACCATTATTCTTGTAATAGACCGCTATTACGTTTGTTCCAAATCTGAATTATCAACTCCACGATCAATCGAATCAAATGGAAAGCGGACAAAAACAGGAACGTCGTTTCAGCCGTATTTAAAAGCCATGTCAAATGTTTGTATTTTGGACAGATAAATTCGTCTGTAGTTTGGTTAAGAAGTGGCGTTTTTGATGTCTGCATGCTCCCATTAGTTAAAGACATTATTGAGTAATTAAAGATGTTGCCACATAAAAATAATTCGTCATATATACAGTTGATACATGGCATGCAGTAGAGTATGATTCCGAAAAAGTTCACCATGTTGTAGTCGTGTACATATAACAAAAAGGCTGTGATAGAAATATCATAGAATTAGTCTTGTTACATAACAAACGACTAACATATAAACGATGGTAGCAGTTACTCTAAATAATGGTTCAAACTAAATAGAAAACACAAAACTATGGACGATGACTCAGTACTTAATATTTTAATAATATTAATTTCATATTATAGAAATAAATTAAAAAGTCATATCGAGATACTGAATTAGAAAAAAACGAAATTGAAACTGGAAACGACGGCTCTTGTAATTGCGAAAGACGCTAGTTTAAATATAGTTTTGGGATGGTGAAGGTGTGAAAGGGTAATTCTGTCGGTGCTTGGACCCGAACTTTCCGGTGGCTTCCCACGCAAACTCGTAACTATTCTCCAATTTTCAAACCTCTCTATAATGTTCCACCCTTCGCAACAATAAGTCAGCATCCGCGCTCTCCACTTCCTGATATGCCTACTCTAACACTTCACGCATTCCTATCTAATCCCATCAACCCTTTTCGTGCCACAATAGGATTAAGTAAATATAGAATCATCGAGTGCAACAGTTGTACCCGCGTGTGTTGTATATCCATTTTGAAGATATGTTCCCCTCTTTTCGACTCTAAGAAAAATTAAAGTCCCTATACGTATATAATATAGATACTCTTTAATTTTTATTGCCGTGACAAAAAAAAACATACTCAAACAAATAAACGTTCTCGACTGCAGCGATGCACGGTAGTCACTAACCAAATAGAGGCAATTTAACATATTATTATAAAATATAACAATGTAAAAACAATACATTACTGCTTAAAAATTATTAACGCTTATAGTAAATACTACCAATTATATTTTTTATATGCATTATTACACAATTACTAAAATTAGTAATACCTACAATTTCCTAAGACCAATTATTTTTATTATATCGAGTAATGTATGATAATTAAAATTAAAATATTCTTTTTTTTATTATTATACCATAGTCGTAACACATTGACACATACAAAATATTCAATTGTGATTTGGGTAATTGTAGCTGTTTTGTTTTGTTATAAATTATATGATGATTACAGATAAATTTGAAAATAGGGATATCAAAAATTATTATCCACACAGAATTAAACGAGTGCGAAGAAATATGGATCAGCATAATTCCTGTTAGGTACATACTATATTGTATATTTGTATATGATTAATTAAAAAATGAGAGTATATTTTATTGTTATGTTAATGTGATACGATTTTAGATATTTAAATAATATATGTGAATATAATAGTGTAGCAAAAATATTAACATAGCTAAGATTTATAACAAATCTCAAATATTTATTATTAAAATAAAACCACTCCTAATTAAAATTATTGAAAATTATATTGCGTTTAAAAATGTATTATAATATTCATTAATTATAGATACATATAGTTTAATCTATCAGAAGAGAGAATAAAAAAAAATTGGGAAAATTACTGGCATATAATATCATAAAGTTAATAATTCGATATTATGCTAACTCTGTAAAAATTCCTTTTAAAGAAATTTGTATTTTTCATATTATCTTAAGAGTAAAAATATTCCGGAGGTACCTACTAAAATACTAAATAATATATCTAGGTACTATTTAAAGTATATGCAATATAAATCTAATCGTCGTACTATAGGTAGGTACCTAAATTCAAATTGCAACATACTATACAAATATTTATGTAAAAAAAAAAACCCTAGTATAATATATACAATTAATTATTAAAATTTGATAATCGGAAAAATAGATTAAAAAAAATTAAAGAGGTACTGAAAAAATGTATTTTTATTAAAATAAATCTATTACATTCGAAGAAAAATAAAATGTAAAAATAATATATTATATCTTAAATTATTATATAGGTTTAATTAAATCAACAATATCATATTATTATATATTTTAGGATAAATTATATCTGTATAATATATTGCAATAAGAGACGACATGTTATAAAATGAGTTAATATAAAAAATACTATACATTACCAAAAGGCGACTGGTTGACGGTGGTCAGGCGGTGTTGTAGAAGCGATCTTTGAACCAGTGAAAATTTCGGTCAAAGACTGGAAGCTGTAGCCGTCTTCGACGAAATGATTGTTGGCGGTCGTCGGTTGTGCTACCTAGACCACTCGACACAAACGCGCCCTGCCGTGTGCTTTTGAAGTCGGCTATCGGTAGCGCCACTACCGGGAAAGTTTTGGATGAGTGTCGGAGTGAAAAATCTTGCCACCGCTACCGCTGATAAGTATAGAAAATTGCGAACACGAGACGACGGAGACGGACTAATTTTGGTCGGTCGAGCGCACCCTATATATACCCTGCAGGCTGCAAACCTCCGAAAATAAGTCTATTCCAACTTCCACCAGCCACGGTTTTACCCCACACCCTCTACTGCATTCTGATCCTTCCGCCGTCCGCGGGTGATAAAGCATCACCGCACTTCCACCCAACCGACCCCCTGGCAGATTTTAGGGTCTACGACAAACTCATCCCATGCTCCCCTCGCATACCACCCCTGAATCAACACCTATGACTTTAGATAAGCGTCGTGTTTGTGTGTGTGTGTGCGTAGAGTGTTTACCCACCAGATAAGTGGCGAATCAGATGTGACCTTTTTTCGCAGGGCGCAAGCAAGTGACCGGAGCAAAAGTTCACCAGATGTCCCGCTCACCCCAGCTGCTAACTTTCTGAGGTCGTGATTGGCTCCATGGCTCGAGAGCCCGACGCCCACCGTCTCCGCCCGTCGCGTGTGCACTTAAGCGTGGCGCACCACGGGGCGCGGTCGACGGTGACCACACACTCGGCAATGCGTTTTTTCCATATTTTGTCGTTTCTGGTCCACGAAATTATATTCAACACGTCTATAAATTCGATCAATTATGTTATGCCCGACATACATGCAAAATATAATACGGTTATATGAATGTTAGGTATAATAACACATGTTGTGAATTTGAAAAAGGTATAGGTACTATACACTGTGAAAGTACAAATAACTTTCGATCATATTTGTTCGACACTTCAACAGTGATCGAATGTATCTAATCCAACACGAGCGGAAAACTTAAGATTTATAAAAATAGAACATTATTATCATATTTATTATATGTAACAACATTTTCAACAAAGTTTATAACAAATAACACTATATACATTGTATAATATTATTATAAAGCTGTTTTGGATAGATAACGGGTGCATTTTCCAAAAAATTGTATAGAATACTGTAAATTACTATTGAAACCATAGTATTAACGTTAAAGTAGACTGAAATAATTAACAATGCTCTAGGTTGTATTATAAGTGCAAATTGTCAAGTTTTCAAATATTTCGTTGTGCAATGTTTTTAAATATTAGTTTTTGACGTGAACTATAAACCATTACGAGAGACTTACACATTTACACAAAACTAAGATTCTATACTAAACTACTTGCCCAGATCATTAATTATATAGACTAAAATTAAAACTACTTTTAATAAATTTAAATTAGGTATGATGTATTGTATTTATATTTTATATCTAATTATTTTTATAATAATAAAATAGGTAGGTACGAATACGTATAATATACATAATAGGTATCAAATCTAAATTATAAATGATCATTAATCACATATTAAAAAATGTTAATACTTTCATCTAAATTTTACTTCTAAAAATAGTTCTCGTTTAACATATTATAATCTAAAACCAAAATAATAAACATAAAATATTAAAATATTAAAAATTATTAAATACCTTTATGTTGTTGGTATAAATACGCCCATTATATGATTTTTTTCTATCTGGTGTGATATTTTTAATTAAATTTGCAGCCTAAGATATTAAAATGAAATAATTATTATAACATTTCATATATAATTTAACTTCTAAAACTTTTATCATTAAACAATAAGGTCTATAAAGTTGTAACTGTTCTGAATATTTATAAGATGAAATAATATTTTAGACGTAAAAAGTAAATTCAATTATACATTAGAAATAAAATATTGATTTGTTCGAAATGAATGTAAAATGAAATTCATAGCTATAATTTTAATAAAGATCACAAATTTCTTTTTTGAAATTTTGAAATTTTAAAGTACTTTTCTATATTAAACATTAATATATATATATATATAATTTTATTTGTTTATTTCTGTATCTAATTATATTCACAATCTGAATGCAGTGATTTTAATCCAAACAAATATTAACAATATCTTCAACATTATATTTTGGCTGATGTTAATATAATTAGATAATTAGATAAGTATTTAACTTTAAATCTCAACTGCATCTACATTTTATGGTGAGTAGGTACTAGATATACATATGTATAGTACTTTGATGTAAAATGATAATTATTACAATAACAGAAATTATGATTAATGATACGTAAATATCATAAGTAGGTAGGTACTATATCGATTACAAAATATATAAATAATTAATAATCAATTTCTGTTCATAAAGTAAATAGTAAGTAATTTTAATAATAATATATGAGGTGGATATTATTTTTTTAGCCACATCATGGCTGGTAAATAAAACAAAGTGGAAGAATTGCGATAAAAATTAAGCTTCAATAAAAAATGTATAATCATTGCAATATGCAAATATTGCAGTAATATTTAATGTAACATAACGCAATAAATAACAAATAGTAAAAGAAGTAAATGGTTAGTGGTTACTCATGATAATTATTCAATTTTAGCTCGAGAAATTTTGGATTAAATTTTGTTATTGTGAATGATTAATATATTTGTGTAAATAGATATGTACGTGTTTTTGCAAGTCATATATTTTAAGCTAAAATATTTTATTAGAAACGTTTCTTAAGAGTTTTAAATAAATATATGTAGGTATTCAGAAAAATATTTACAGTAAGTATAATTAATAATTAGTGGGTAGACAAGAATACAATTATTTTACGCCGAACCATATTATTACTGTGATGGTAGGTACTACTTCATTATTTAAATATACGCCTTTAAACTTTTATTAGTGAAAGTAAATGAAGTGTACAGGTGTGTATATAATATATTATATATAAGTATAATTGCTCCTCCCAATTTTTTACTTCGATTACTTAAAGAAAAGACTACTGAAAAAAACGGCACGTGCAGCGACCCCAAAGAATATTCTAGAGGTTACTCCGGTGAAAAAATTCAATCAGAATACCTATTTACCTCTTAAACTTGCAACTTTATATAAAAATTGAGCAGTAATGAAAGTTTAATCGAAATACTACACCACTACTGCTCCTATCAAATACAATATCCTATACAACAAGGGATGTTGCTAAATCCTTTGCGTATAAACAACTCTCTACCCTCGTATGTTTCCCTAGTAACGATGAAGGATCCAACAGCCAAACGACCCTTTTCTGACGAAAATTCATGATCAAAGAGTAAAGTATATATATATATATATACGTGTGTGGAGGTTGTTATGTTTAAAAGATTCAGAACATAAGTGTAAATTATCAAAATATTTACAAAGCTACACAGAAATAATTTGTTAATTTAATATTTGTACACAAGAAAGATACAATATTGAATATGTAGAATTTCTAATAAGGCATTTATAATACAACCGATGTTAACGCGCCGTAGAGGTCTTTGAGCTTAGAATATATAAGTAGGTATTACCTATCTAGTCTAAAGATATTTTAAAAATATTCAAATTAATAATACTTTTATCAAAGAGCTGGTAAAAATAAATAGTTTTATTATCAAAATAAATGTTTATCATTTATTATTTTTGTAATATAAGAATTGAATAAAACTATTTATAAAGTAAGAAATTTAATATTACAGTTACCATTCAAAATAAATTTTAAATTAACTACTCATATTATGTAGTAGGTATTTTATAAAATAGACACTAAATCAAATATTTCATTACTACAACATTTTAATAAATTTAATATTTATATATTTTAGTGATTTTAATATTAATATAATAAAATATAATATATATATATAATATATATTATTAATACGTATATTAATTTTGTTTTTATATCAGGTATATCTGGTAATATTAGACCATTATTTGAAAGAAGCTTAGAATCATTAAAAACAAGGAAACGGACTTTAATTTGAAATATAATTTGATTACATTTTTTATGACATTTATTATTAAGTATATAATAATTATAATTTATTAACCGTATTTGAATTGGTGAAATCTGTATTAGGTACATTATTCCAGCGGTTCTTAACCTGTGATCGAAATATAATTCTAAATGTGTATGTTTTGTAGTTTTATTATTACTTATTTTATTATTAATTTACTTGAAATTAATATGATTACGTGTGTTTATTTGTATGACTACTGTTATTACTTTTAATCATTTTATTGTACAACCATTTTGCAATTTAAATTTAAAAGTAAACTTTTTTTTTTTACTTTTTTTGTTTCTATCGTGTATCACTTACTCGTATCCCTCTGAATTTAAAATACTGTTTTGAAAACTAATTATTTTCATCTGAAATAAAATATGTACTTTATACCTATAGGCTACGTGGCTATTATGTATGTAATAAATTAAAATTACGGCGTAATTAAAACTCTTATTAAAAAAAGGAAAAAGTTTAACTTAATTATTGAGATTACAAATTAGTACTGAATATCAATTTTATTAATTCATATTTTTATAAATATGTTTTTATCGTTTTAAATAGTGAAATTGCAAATTAAAAATAAATAATAATAAATAACATGTGATTTATTGGTTATACTGATATATTATTCAAAGGCGTGTTTAGGATTTTACTACCCTGGGTACACATTTTTTTTTACAACTGTTTAAATCAGTTTAAAAATAAAACCTTCCAGTTACATTTACTGTCCCTTAAGGCTTAAACAAGTGCTGTACGAAGCAATTCCCCCCCCCCATGCTCCCTAAATACGCCACTGAATGTGTGAGATAAATATTGAGTGTTTTACTAAGTAAAATTATAATAAGGAAAAATTAAATTTTAAAACTAATGGAAATATTTATTAATGTTTGATATCAATTTTGAGTTATTTATTAGCAAAATAAAATAAGATAGGTACCTCCCCTACTTTTATATTGTTTTCATTCTGCTGTAATCTTTTATTTTAATTCTAATATTTTATATCAATGTTAGTCTCAGTTTCAGTTCGCTAGTTTTATTAGTCTAGTCCTTATTACCTATTGTTAAATTGTATCTTTACTATGCGCCAAAATCATATTATGCTAATAACGACGGTGGTTTTGTTCAGACTGGTTATGGAAAAAAACTTAAAAAATAATAATCATATTATAATAATATACTAATATGATTATAATAATAATCATATACATACAACTGATGAAACCGCGTCGTTACGTAATTAACATATTATTATATTACTCACAATAACAAAATAATTATAATTAGACAAAAATAAAATAAACAAATATACAGCTATAATATTATTATTTCTGTGTGTGTCAGTCGAGAGTAGATGCCAATATATGGGCTAACGATCATACCTGGTTGTTGTAATTTTTAACCGTAGCGTTATTGGGACTATTATAAATTATAGCGATAACTAATGGGTGTAAACAATAAATAATCACAGGTTTTTTATAGGTTTATGTCTTACTTACACATTATAATATTATCAAATATATAATAACTTATTCCGTGCTATTTGGAAGGAAATATACGGTAAGTTTTACTGCTAACTAAGTTCTCCCTTTCTTTCTCACTCAATATATATATCCGTACGTAAATATATTATAAAGTATTATGTACAGATAACTATACTGCAAGGTATAAATTATTTGGCAGTACAATGTTAAATTGACCATTTTAAATCGTTATAGAAACTTGTGAAGGCAATACCTATATACCTATATATTATGTATGTTTAGGGAGAGAGATCTAACCCACGCTTTGTAAGAATTGTAACAGTTGCTGTGGGTTTTTTTTTCACTTGTTTCACGTTCAACTCTGAGAATAATAGAGACTACACAGGTTAATGCTGTATGTATATGTATATCATATAAAAGCGACTATATCTAATCAAAAACACGTCTTGCAGGTATTCAATGTTAACAACTGTCCTCACATGTTTCTATAACGATTTCAAATGGTCCATTTAACATTGTATTGCCAAATTATTAATACCTTGTAGACTGCAGTAGTTATCTATACATAATATTTTATAATAGAAGAATATTTACAAAATATTGAAAATATTCATACAGTTTTATTGAGTTTACAATATATTTACTATTTATATATATATAATATTCTTATATAATGTATTTTACTTATACGGTTATATACCTATGTGCTGCAGCGGGTTTTAGCAATTTTGGTGTACAAAGATTAAATATGAAATCATTATAAAAACGGAGATCGGAATTGCAATCTCTGCGATCTGCGAAATCAGATGCTAACGCTGACCACCTAGTTTCTACGTATGTATGAATATTAATATTTAATATTCTTGTATCAAATAAACTTATCATGTATAAAGTAATAATATAATACGGAAGAATTAAATTTTAAAATTAATCGTAACAGTAATAAGTTATAAGTGTGTGAGATCAATATTGAGTGTTTCACTGGCAAAATAATAAAGAAAAATTGTTTTTATATTGTTTAAATGTTTAATTTGTTGTTTATATATCACTGTTATTGTATTATACAATAAGGTTATATATTTTTTTTAAATCTCAAATAAACTTATCATACATTAAGTAATATTATATAGTAAAGAGGAATTAAATTTTAAAACTAATGTTAATAGTTTTAAGTGTGTATTATTATCATATGAAATTTAACAATTTTGTATAAACATTTCGCATTTATTGAAATTAAATCTGACGGGGCGTGATATTTAACAAGTTTATAGCAAATGTTTTTCGGGGATAGAACGTGTCCATATTATTATGTGTTATGTATAAACATGGAGAACGTCACCGTGTATTCGCAATGGTAGAGAAAGGGTCGATCCCAACCGACGAGATGAAAAGGGTGAATAAACACGTCATGGGTTTAGAATTCCGAATCATTCATTCACCCTACATCCTAACAAACATTTATACGACCGTAGGGCTAAAACCCTTAAAGTTCTTGAACCCAAATTTCCATGTATTTACATATATTATTTAAAATATAATATTTGCGCGTTGCACCCGTGGACGATACTAAATTAATGCTCCGAAAAGAGCTCAATCGAGTGATACACTTTGCATATTATTCTAGTATTTTTCATTTATATAATGTGCAGTGCATTAAAATATAAAGTGTGTGGAAAAACACTTCAAAAAATAAACGATATAATCTGTCAGCAATGCATATATTAAAAATATGTGGCATTTTAGAAATACATACTACGAGTGAGGGTCATATATTTATATTTCCGAACATTAAATCGTCATTCAATTAATCCTCAAATATCAATATATCAATATCAATTATTTTAATGACGTAATATATAATTTCTACTATAAACATAAAATAAAGATAGTTATTATATAATATTCGAAAAATAATTTGTACATGAATAAAATTTAAAAAATACACAGTTGCCAAAATTACCATAGAATTTAATCAAAATAACTATTTTAGGTATTAGGTCATCGGTCATCACTAAATATTAAGAAAAATTAAAAATAAATATAAATTTTGAACTAAAAAGGATATAAAAATAAATATGAACTAAAAAATAAAATACTACACAAATTATTAAAAAATATTTATATCGGTTACTGTCACTTCTCTAATAATTCGTTATAATCCTATAATGACTACACTGAGAAAATGTATGCGGATAATTTATAATATTATAAGAAATCATCCAGATACATCAAAATGTTCCCCTACTTCAAATATCATGAAATCCTCATAATAATTAGAATAATATTTCCATTTTTTTTAAATTTAACTAAATATTTTAATAGTGTTATAGCTCAGTAGAATTATATAGAAATTTGAAAAATAGTAATATTTTATGTATTATATTTATATTGTGAGCACTTCCTTGCGTTCCCAAAACTACATTACGTGAAAATGTTTGATAAAGGACATCGAAATACTTTTTTGCGTCTTGTATAAAACTTTAATACGTTTTCATATTTTTATTAAAAATGAAAAAATAATCAATAAAAATATTTGTAGGTATTATCAAATATTAAAAAAACATAAGCTTTTTTTTCTGAAATTGTTTACATGTAAATAGTGTATAGTTGAATAGTTCAAACAGTATGCATATTTCAAACTATGGCTTGATATTCGAGTATCTAATATAAGTTATTTTTAATGTTAATTTAAATTTTTTTTTTATCAAGAAGAACTCGTACAGGGAGTAAACTGCAGGTTTCTAAAAAGTCGAAAGTAGGTATTTATTAACGTATATAATATATATAAATATTAGGGTGTTCCTTAGCTATATAAGAATAAAAAAATAATGATATTTTTTTGATCTCACCCCCTAAATCGGTGTGTATACATATAAAAATGAACTGCAAAAATTTTTAGGTCAATCAAATAAAGTTAAAACGTGCCGACTTGAAGTTAAAGTTTGAGCTTTATACGTTTTTAAATAATTTTAGAAAATTTATGTATATTCATATACCAACAGTCCGGAGAAAACATAAAATGTATATATTATAAGGGCTGTACCTACACTGCTATAAAGACACTAATATAATATACATTATATATAAATACTAAAATACGTATCTATTATGTTACCTATATAATACATATACATAATAGCCGCAGTGGTTAGTGGTGGTTAAAAATGATATCTATATGACAATATGAGAATGAGCACTCGATATAGGTAATATTATAATTTTAAAAATGTTACTATTGCTTGGTTGGGCATAAGAGCTATTTAAAATTTCAAAATATGATAGCCTTTTCACTGTATTTCGACATTTTTGTATTAATTAACAAAATTGTTCGAGATATTCATTGAATGTTTGTCATAAGCCCCAAATACAATTATTCATCACGGAATCCTTCAAAATAACGTTAATTGTCATTTGTTACCAGTGTGTAAATGGTATGTGTATGATATTGTGGACATGGCGTATGTTAATAAATTATTACTCAATAATAATCGAGTGTGCAACGTAAATCTATAACTTATAGAAATTTGTAAATTTATCACGGATATACTTTACTGTTAATTGTTATTATTAATTGTCGGTTAACTTCATAAGTTGCAAACATTGTACTCATAGCGTTCAGACATAATATTATTTTATTGTTAAGCGGATGACAACATTTGGTATTTTCTATACTCTATACCATATTGTCGACATAACTGAAATATTTTTAAGATATGTTGAAAAAATACACCAACAGAACAGTTTTATTTATCGGGAAATCATTCAACCGCAAACAAAATAACTTAAATTAGGTTTCCCAAACAGATTCAATGCACTGTGTACACATCGTGCTTACGAACGTGTTAGACGTCTAACGACATACGTAATGTCGAAAATTCAACACCCACAACACCCTAGTATTATTGTACTGTTGTTTTAAATGAACATATTACATAAAAATAAATTCTCTGGAGGTAACTGCTGACTCCGAGACATTAACTGTGACGATTCCCGATTTATGAACAGTGACAACACAAAATTAGTAAAATGCAAAACATTTTGTTTAATTTAAATTAGTAATGTTGGATACGTTTATTTATACATAATATCGGTATGAATTAATTTTTAAATATAAATATTTAAATTCATTAATATCGCGGTTATTGAATTAATCTTTTTCGTACATAATAATATTATGGTGATACATTTATACCATTAAAAAATATTTATTATTATTTATAATTTTATAAACGTAATAAGAATTTATATATTTATATAGAACTTTTTTCCAAAAGATCAGTTTATACTTTTATAGTGTTATCTTTACCATCCCAATCTTCGATCATTTATTTTGTTTGTAGCCTAATTTTAATAAATACCTATATAGTATT
Organism: Aphis gossypii; assembly: GCF_020184175.1. Taxonomy (NCBI): domain Eukaryota; kingdom Metazoa; phylum Arthropoda; class Insecta; order Hemiptera; family Aphididae; genus Aphis; species Aphis gossypii. The sequence goes on along the minus strand of NC_065533.1, from coordinate 8,348,838 downwards.
ATATATTTATTATTACGAATGTTTATATATCTATTTATATTGTATTTCTAAAATATTTCAATTTCGTAGAATGTATACTATCCATATAGTAAAGACACCAAACACCGTTACTGTGATGACTGTTCGAAATGACCAAATAAAATATTTTTAAATGTTATAAAATATAAATATACTCGTAAACAGTAAAATGTAAACTTATGATATTAATCGACGGTAATGAACTGGTATTTTTAATTTTTATTATATAGACAAAAGTATTTATAGTTGCACATGGCATTTAATTGTAATTACATCGATTTATGTGTCCTACAAACCTACTCAATTATTAAGCAATAATAATTAATCATTTTATAACATAAATCTTTCACATTTAAAATTTATTAACATATTTTATTTACAAATTTTAGATTTAAACATTTTCATTGTTGTTTTTGTATCTAAGTTTGTTTATTGTGACATAGCACCAAATTATTCATTTACTTTTCAACCGGAAAAATTAATCTCACGAGTGTATCCCCTAAGGCCATTCCGCGGATCGCGCGTTTTGCTCGCCGATATGGCGTGTATGAACTTAAACAATGTAAACTAAAAACGCGCGCGTACGATACGCGTCCATGTGAAACGGGCCTAAGGACCATTATACTATTATGTTCCGAGACAAAGTGCTACTGTAAAAGGTATAATATCACACTTAAAATATATATATAAGTGTCAATTCATGTAATACGTAAACGTGTAACGATAATTTGTATCAAAATAAAGAAATCAGAATAGATAAAAACCAATAAATCGAATACTAATGCATAAATAATATACACTGGCCTCAGTTAATGACTCTGACACATTCCAATGAATAACAATAATGGAGCATTCTAGATTGTTTTTAAAGGTTTTGTGCTAATTAGCACAAAACCAAATTATTATTAGCACTGCTAATAACAATTTCCCAATAGATTAATGTAGTATTGAAACTTGTGGTGATGGGCATTTTATAGATATCTGTTTCAGTGAAGAAAGACATTTCCGGTTGAAATAAATGGTGTTATCTATTGTATTACTTTGACTTATCCCCCTTAGAATTTTTCACTGGTCCACAGATACAACATATATAATAAATACAAAGTGAAATAAACCATGAATTAAAATTTCCTTACTAAGTTGACTAATCATCATATTTGTTTTTACAATAACCATAATATTCTTCAACGCTTTTATCAGTTATTTAGTTTTTAGTTAATTTGATAAAAACCAAATATCATAACTAAAATAATTGTGATACTTTTTTCTTTATTACTATTTGTAAAATGTATTATATATTATTGTATATTTATTTTTGAAGTAAATTAAAATTACATACAATTTATTTGATTTTTTTCATTTGTATAATAAATACTCGTTAAAATATTGTTGTATTCAAATTACCTCGTATACATTACACTATTAACTTATACAATTATAGGTAGGTACGTTAATATTAACGAATTACTTTATACTTTGAATGTTAATATCTTATGATTGATATTTGAGTCTCAATGTCCAACATTTGTTTTGTGATTATTAACGGTAAAAATACGCATAACGATCTCGAACAATTTATAACTTTTTTATTGGAAAATTGACATCGTTATACTACATTATGTTAGTGTGTGATTATGATTCAAGTATATCAACATCAATATAATATAAGCTCTTTCACAAAAACAAATATTTTTTTACTGATATAAAATGTTAACAATAATGATACTCCAACTATTGACCTAAAGGTCGTTATTCACATCTTATCACCATCATACTCTGCGTTCTCTCTCACCCCCTCCAATTAATCTGTATTTCAATATTTAATTTATATTATATGGTAGAACTCTGATTATCCAAATACAAATCAACCGGATAAAAAAAAAAAAAATTAATTAATAACTCGAATTCGTATTTCGTTATTATATCCATAGATTAGATATCAACCGCTTTAGTAGGTTTATAGGTATTATACATGTATATGTATGTATATAGGTAATGTATAGTTTAAATAAAAACTATTAAATACAATTATTATTGAACGCTGATTATTGGCCGTCGATATTTCGGCATTTTTTAAGTAAGTTAGTTATTGTGTAACCTTTGCGTTTATCAGCCGTTACAACAAGTGAATTGTAGTACCACTATGTCGACTAAAAGAAAACGTATAGTACTTACTATCAAAGAAAAAGTAGACATTATTGCGCAATCGAAAAAAGGCGAAACAGGCCGAGCATTAGCCGAAAAGTATGGAGTTGGAACATCCACAATTTCAGATATAAAAAAAAATGCTGACTCTATCTCTAAGTACGTGAATAATCTCGACGATGAAGAAGATACATCGACACGTAAGATAATGAAAAAATATAAGACTAAAATTTAGAAAATGCCGAGTTGACACGGTTGACGCAGAATAGTGTGTCTGGACTTATTGAAGGACCTAGCTACTCTAAAGAGACAGTCAACAATGAAGCACACTAAAAGATTAACATTCTTTAAATCTTAAAATAAATAATTTTCCAAGTCTGTTTTGTATTTTTTTTTTTTTTTAAATATTTATTGTACTCGTGTATTTTTTAGTGATTTTAAAACATTGTCATGTTTTGGGAGGGGACTTTTAAATATTGTATTTGGAAAATCAATTCATTTTTCCTCTCATTTTAACAAACTTGGGACTGTTAATGAATTCTACGGGTATGATTAAAAATGGTTTGTTTTTTTTTTGTATGATAAAAAATTAAAACAATTTGAATGATTAAAAATAATAAAATAATATTGGTAATATTAATTATTAATTATTATTTATTAATAAAATAATTAATTTAAAAATATATATATATATATTTGTTTTTTAATTTTTTTCCTATATTTTACATACACACATTTATAAATATAAATTACACACACACACATATATATATATAATCTTCATCTGCATATTGTTATGTGTGTTTAACTATTATTTACCTAGAAATTATCGTGTACAAGACATGAGTTTTATTTGTAATGTATTGTAGTTATTTTCGATTATTAAGGTACGTTTTCCTTGCAGCGTCCGGACGCGTCGTACTCTGTACTATAAACCTATATGTATTTTGAACGTGACGCCGTGTCTGGCGACAGCACTGGTCTCGGACCAGTGTAGATCGTCCAGACGCCGCGACCAAAATCTGTGTCCGGACGCTGCAAGGAAAACGTACCTTTAGAAAATTTTAATGTATACAACTATAGCCGCCACTCTGGGTGACGACTTCCCCTCTCACGCACCACACCTCCTAGTTCCTTACCTCTATAAAATTTGTTTAATGTAAGGTTGTGAAGTGTCATATTTTGAATAAATTAATAAAATGTTTTTTTTTGTCATCGAGGACATATTATAATTTACTATCGGTAATTTTATTTTGAAAACATTTAAATGAATTTTAAGAATTTTATATCACAACTCTGTGTTCCAGTCTAAAATAATCTCAGTATTAACTTATTATAGCTTACAGTGACGTCGTGGAGAAGGTTCTTTTGTCAACATTCTGTATAATAGCCTTATATAGCAACAGATATAATTTAATACCATACTATAACTACAAGTACTTTTTAATGTATTTTCTCGTGAGAAAAATAATTTATAATTGATTTAATGATACAATATATAATATATAATATATATTACTTTTCTTGTGTCTAATTATCACTGTATAATGCGTCTAGACAAGTGACGATTATTGTTAATTGAACGCATACCGGAAACACAACTATAAAACACAAAAGCAGTTAGAATATACATTTTACACGATTTATGAATAAGTAATGTGTATCCCGAAATCGCATGATGACCTTAAAAAATAAAACCAAAATGTCCATTAATGAACGCTCTATAATTATATAGCGCTGCATATGTCTCAATTTAATAATTGTTTAGAAATTAAATGAACGTTTTAAATGAATTAATATACTCGTAGTCGAACTACAGATAAAACATGAAAAATGGTATTAATTTTCAATGAGTAAGATGATTAATACGTAAGTACTAAATAATTGATATTGTTGTATGCTATTTATCATTTTATCGACAGACGTCTGTCGCCACAATAGTACGATGAAAATTATTCAAGCTTATATTTATTTAGCCAACTATTATAATACTGAGACAATGTAACACGCAAAAACTACAGATCAAAAATATTATGAGAATAATATATCGATAAGTACTTTTTTTTATACTCATGTCTGTACCACTATCAGTAGAGCCGTAAGTAGAATAAAACTTGGACCTGGGACGTACGATACCGGGACGTATTATAACATGTTCCATTGCATTTTAAGTAAATTTTTATTTTAAGATTCCATTATAGTCACGATTGCCCAAAAAACAACAATATTCATTTTGAATTATCTCGACGCTAAACAACGATGACGTCATTAATCGTTTCGTTGTCTCGAGTAAAAAACGAAGATCGTCCTGACATGTTTTTGTAAAAAAAAATATCGCTGTAAACAGGTTTTTGATGAAACTAAAAGTATCGTAACAGTTACCATAATAATTATTAACTAGAAAATCACCCCCCGGTAAATACAAACGGGTTAGTTATCATGATTTTTTTTTTTATGTTCATGACCATAATTATTATTCGGTGTTTAAAACGATACACACGTACACATAAGAGACCGTTGTTAGAAAGAAATTCGTTTTCGGTGGATATACTTATGTTATACCATTTTTGGGAGGGTAGATACTGAGAAGAAAAACTATTTATATGTATCATACTCTGCGCTTCTACGGCCGAGCCTGAATAAACAAGTATACACTATACACACTATAGGTAGGTAGGTAATATATTATATTGTATACACTTCTGAAGAATTCCTTTCTATATTATACACCCTACCCCCTACCAACACCGCGGCAGCACCACCACAAAGAACACAAAAAAAGGTTGAACTCCGAAATCACTAGTCGCTCCGAATTGTTGTTATTATGTTTATCGAACGTTGTAAATAATTATTTGTACCTACACCGTACGCAGTGGTTAATAAACATATTATTTTGAAAGACTTTTTAACTCTATAACTAATAGTGGATCTAAAGATGAGCAGTTAAGACGGTCTTCTCCTTCCCTAAACCAAACTATTAGATATTAATAATACAATGTTACATTTTAACTACGTTACAAAACCTAAATACGATACAAAATAATAGGTAGAGTTTAAAATGTCGATTAATTAAAAAAAAATTATATTTAGATAATATTAATGTTATAATACGTATTTATTCTACATCGCATCTACGCCTAACTTATCGCCCGACGTATTGGCAGACAACCATTGTTGTTAACCTTAATACTATATTTGATTATTTGAAAAAAAAACAGAATTCGTACAAATAATATTAAATCCATTTATTATATGTATATAATTGACTGACACAAAATCTGACAACGCTGCACGAAAATAGGCAGGTAAAAACATTCGCAATCGTGTTTCGGGAAAAGGTCGATCCACAATCGTTTCATTCGCAATCGTATAACACTCTATTTTTGTGCTGAAATTTTTATTTTTATTTTACGTGTTCGATGTTAACACTGAATTGTTCACTTGAAAAAATATAACAAAGTATCTTAAATATCTTTATTTATAATATGCTTTTGTTCATTCCTTTTCCAATGCTTTTAATTCAGTTATTATTTTTATTTATTTATTTATTTTTTTTAATATTATAAATAACGAGTACTATCTATAATAATGAAAAATCATTATAATTCTTATACCATTAAGATCACTAGATTTTTTTCTACTTATTAATCTAGTAAAATACGTATTTGTACACAATTCCAACCATAAGTACAACACAAAATACTAATAGCTTTTAATTGCAATCTATAGATTTTATAATACACATGTACACTATAATATACCAATAACTGTTAATTGTAGATAATTAATTTTATTTATTTACAAACATGGATGTTTGTTATCGAATTTATAGTGTAAATAAAATGTAAAACACTTTTATACATTATCCATGGGTAATATAATATTTATAGAGTATGTTATAAATTATTCACTATCGATTGTGTTATTGAAAAAAAATATATAATTAATCATTATAGTTTTTAAATAATAAGATAGATTAAAATATAATGAATTTATTAGGAACATAAAATTAGATTATTTGACAAATATAATTTAAAAAAATAATAAATCATACAAAATCCGCTTTTTTTTAGTCTACTATGTATAGTTCAATATCATAACACTAATCATAAAAAACATTATTGTAGCAAGCTCGCTTAACTTTATTATAACTTGAGTAACGACTATGTATTTAAAGCTTTAATTACCGAAACCAGCAATCTGGCGTTATACTTTTCTAAATCATGAAACTTTGTGACATTTATATTGTTGTAAATAATATAGTATTATAATCACTAGTTACTTAAAAACGATACGACTTTAATAACTTTAATTAAAATTCAAAACTGTATTAAACTTAACTACTACATTGTATTCAGTGACAAAATGTGATTAAATTTTAATATTAATAAGTCGTCGTTTGTTTTAATCAATTCCATGCGGTAATTTTTGTTTACACATCACGCCTTAATAATTTTCATTAGAATTAAAAAGTTTAAAGGACTATTATTAATATTCTTATAGTTTAACAATATCATTACATTGATATTTTCATTATTATTTAGCTTAAAGCAAAATACTGCCAGTAAATTATATAATAATAAAATTATGAATACAATATAATTGTAAATTTTTTTTTTAAGTAACTGTAGTTGTAAGTTTTAAAAGTATAAATTATACTTAAATATAATTAATTAATAAAAACAATTGTGGCGTACCTGTAATTAATAATTATAATATTATAATATATAATTTTAGATTCTTAGTAGAGTGATGAATATATTAATTTCACAATACTATGTTATTTATTTTAATTTTTTGTATCTATCGTCACTTATTGAAACATTAAAATATAATTTTAAATAAGTTTCATTTTTAATTTTGAGAGTAATTTCTTTCAAATTGGATCTATTTGGTATTTTAAAGAATCAAATTAACTTTTCAAAATAACTGTACATAATGTATATAATTGTATTTTATATTAATTGAGAGGAAGGATCTGGATACCATCATGATTTCCTACCTTACTACTTAACACCAGATAGTTGATTACTAAATACAATTTTTCATATAATGTCGTAAGTATAAATCAAAGTCAACTATTTTATTTTATTTTATTTTTAAGTATAAACAGACGTAAATCCTTAACAATATTTTTCATGTATAGACGGTAATAATAATACAATGATGTTATAGCAATGACAATTTAGAATCTAAGATACATTATACACAATGCTCATGCTGATTTATTTAATTATCGTGAGTTAATGGTTGTCATAAAAGTATCTTGTGATTAATGTAAATAACAAATAGATACGTAGATACAAAATGTAGATAATCTAAAATCAAATAATATTAATTATTCATATCAATCGATGGACCTTAAACCTATACATTGTAATTCGCTGTAAGTGTACAGCCGATATAGATAAATAATTGCAACATTATGCAATTATATTAAAGTGTAAGATCATCAATTATTTCATTACTTTAGGGACTCGAAGTACTCATCTGTCTAGTATTCTGGTTATTATTTTCAATTTTATTTTCGTTTATTCGCTTAGCAGTTTTTAACCTGTAACAAGGTTCAAATGATGGCACAGCATCTGTAGTTGGAAACGATATAATAGTCTGATTGAACGGTGTAATGAATTGTATAGGCATTCCGGATGGGTTGTCTACCGTCCATACCTTTGCATGTTTAATGAACATTTTGGCTTTTGATTCCCAATAGCATATATATCCAATATTGATTAATTGATTAAACGTTGATGCTATTAACTAAAATATGGTAAAGACGAAATTTATTGTCAAACAATAATACATTAATTATTATATAGACAAGGATATTAAAAATAAAAATACTTACACAATACAATATATAGTTATATCAATTATTAATTTACATGAAACCAGCTTTAATGTTTTCATTATTTATTGAAAAATATTATTGCCTTACTGTATTTAGTTATAAGATCACAAGGAATGTAATATATAATAAGTCTTTGGTATTTTCAATATGTACCTAGATAATACCACTTACCCGTAATCCTATTTACCCGATGAGAAGGGAGATAAAACCATACATCAGCCTAATTATCCAGTTAAGTAATAAGTCCTACGGAAATTTTTACGAAACATGATTAAATAATTAGCAAAAATTAATCTTATATCTCGGAGTGGCTTTCATTTTTATTTAAAGATTTAATTTCGATATTTTGTCCATGCAAATTAATTTACAATTAAAATCACAAGCATTTATTGTATTTGTTCATACTAAATAGCAAACAAAATATCAAACCAAATTTATCGACCTATAAATAGGCCACGATTTTCCAATCCATGGACGCATTACAATTTAAATGTTGAGCCTCTGAATCAATAAATAAAATTATATTGGTTATAACATCATTACTTAATATACAAGAACGCTATACATCGGCGGTTCTCAAAGTTTTTTTTTGCGTACCACTTATTATTAATGTGTATTATTAATCAGTCACGTACCACTAATGACTAAAAATACAACGATCCAAATTGTACAATAAAATACTTTACTTTTTAGTTAAATACATTAATTTGAAATATTAAGGTAGTAATATACTACAAGATAATAACTATGTATTAGTTTTTAAAAAATAAGATATTAATTAAATACAAATTTTTAATGAGATCTCAATCGAATATTTATTTTTTATTTTCCGTTCTACTGTCATACGGTCTTTCGGCTTTTGCGTACCAACATGTAGTGTTTCGCATACCTGTACAGTTTAAGAACCGTTGCTATACATTTTTAAGAAACTACTCTACGTAACCATTACGTAATACTTTATTAACATTACGCACTAATTAAAATAGCATAAACATTATTTTTTTATCAATTTATAATTTTGATTTTAATAATACTTTTATAAGACTAATTTTTTAAGCAGCATTTTTTAGCTTTCTGTCCTAAAAACTAATATCGATGAAACTCAGGATTGCTAATTAAAAAGATGTAGTTACAAATACAATTAATAAGTTTTCGATATGCTCTTCTTTCAAATGGACCCAGTGCAAATGTCCCATTATATCCTTGCATAATATGGCCCTACGCCCCTATCTATGAGACATGAAGCTTTTTAGTAATTGTAATTGTCAGTCCCCCTGATCGCGTATTATAATGCACTATGTATTATGTATATTAAGCAATTTGTTTATTTATTTACAAATGTTTACAATGTGGATACTTGTATTTTAAAACCTATATTTAATTATGAATATAAAATTAAATTAAATTTGTTGCACTATAGAATTACCAATAACTTAACTAAACTAAATTAAACCAACCTTTATTATATTGGTTTTATCCACATTATCGTAGTTTTCGTCAAAATATGATAAATAGTTGTATTTATTTAATTCAATTTTGCCCAATACTGTTTTCATATCCTATACATTGGTGAATAATAATACATAAGAATTTGTTATCTACGATCAATAAAAAATAATTGGTGGACCGCCAAATCATATTAAACTAATTTTTTTTTTTACGTACTTTTTTAGATCTTTGGTATTTTTTGTTTAATATTATGTGTTCATCAGTAAACTTTTTGGCATTTTTAATAGCGATTTTATTAGATAAAATATCCTCTGTCATCAAGTTTTTGCACAATGATTTATAATGTTTGTTTTCTTTTTCTCTTTCTAATCTCTGAAAATAATTTTAACTTTTTATTTATTATTTGAATAACATTTAATAACATTTCAATATTTTTATATTTATGTAAGTAACTGGTATATGCTATTAAAGTATTTTAAATAATAGCTTATATTATATAAAAGAGAAAAAAATATTTATACAAACTTTATACTTTATATCTACTATAAAGTTGTACTTATATAAGTATCAACATTCAAATACTTAAAATATCTTTATTCAATATACCTTTGACAATAATATTTTTTTTTTGTAGATACAATTTTCATTAATGATTTTCATTTGCTGATCAATGTTCTCAGTTTTTTTATCTTTTTCACCTATAAAAATTCAAGTTATATATTATATACCTACTATATAAGTTGCGACATACTAAAAGATATCACACTGATTATTTCATTCTGAAATATAAAAATACAAATTTGATATGAATGCTATAGAATTTTAGAACAATATTTTATAATATACAAAATAAAAAAGTAAATAATTTATTTTTTAATTTATAGATTTTTAAAAATATATTTATACAATATAGCCTTCAAAAATAATTAAAATATAACAATAATTATATTAGAAATACATATACAAATAAATTGTGGTTTTTATAATTAGCCAAACATTAAATTGTATCAGTTTTTAAGTCAATTAAAAAAGTAATTACATACATTGTTATACTTATACTAGTTAATAGTTATACTTAATTTTAAATCTATGTTTTATTTTCAAAAATTTACCTCACCCATTAATTTTTGTATTTCTTCAAATTGAACATTGATCTTTGATTCCATTATTCTGTTATTACTAATCCTAATATTTAGTTCATCTTCGAGATCTTTTTTGGTTTTATCAAAATTCATGATTTCTTCCATTAACTTATTTTTAAGCAAAGCTAAAATAAATATAACTTTTAGTAAAAGAATGTTTTTAAGTATTATTATATTTTGGCTAACTTTGTTTTTGTATTTGAGTATAAAGTTTATTAATATTAATTTTCAATTCAGCATTTTCTTGGTATTTTTTTTCGTATACTGTATAAATTGTTTGTGTTTTTACATTTAAACTTTTAATTTTTTTCACGATTTCAGATAATGACATTTTATCTATAATAATGACTTTTAAATTTTATTTATACATTCTAGAATTTAACATATTTACGTACAGTCCATAGAAAAATACAATTAGTTTTTATCACAGTAAAAATTTATCTGTTTTACTTTTCTAGTATGATAAATCATAAATCAGCATAAAACAAAAACGAAAACACTAATGTCAATTTATAATAATTTTATTGTTAAAGATTTAAAAACAAATAATGTTATTGAAGAGTAGATATCGATCCGGTAACAAAATAAAATTAAGCCATGCCATAAAAATGTAAAAATATGCCAAGCAATACGAAAGAAAATGAAAAATTTCCAAGAGCTCATGAATAAAAAAAATATTTGCTAACAATGAATTATGTTAAAACATTATTTTCTTCACTCAGTCTGATAAAAATATGAAAACGGGTAATTAATTATGTTATCTGAATTTTAAATCAAATATTTTATAAATAATAAATATTTTAAAATAATTATTTGATGTTTGATGCTAAAAAAATGTAATCTATATTGACTATTCTATGAATTAAATTAATATTTTTATTATTATTATAATTTATTACTTGGGGGAGATTTTCCCTATTTTTGACATCTTTCAATTTTAATTCTTAGCTGCAGTTATTTGTATCATCATTAAATATATTTTTTTTGTTTTTTTTTTTAGTTACTTAGTTACCGCTATAATAGTGTATATTTACTGAAAAATAAAAATGTAAATACATTTTAATAAAATAGAAAGAGATACATTATTTATTAAGTATTTGTATTACATAAAATATAATTTAAATAATATTTCTATTTTCGTCAAATAATATCTATACCTATTAGTTATTATCAGCGTTCAAGAATTTTACACTAAAACTAGTTATACCTTATACGCTATAATATGCAACAATAAATTAGTTTGAGATTGTTTTGTATGTATCTATATTATAGGTATCAAGTGGTTCTAGAAGCGCAAACAAACATATTTTATACATAAATCGTATTGGTCATCAGATTTGAAAAGATCAACTTGTCGACATTCTTTTTATACTAGATATAATTTTTTTGATAAATTTATATTGCCCTTTAACTTATTCGACCACTTTATGAAGACCACATAATACGTACAATATATGTACATAAAATTGACCATTTTTGTGTATTATAGTTCTTTAAACGCTGTGACCTATTTTATCATGTATAATAGTCACTAAAAAAATTACAATCGTGATTTTATGCTTTAAACAGTAAAAATGAAGCAAATAATTTTCGTTTGAAATTCATATACAGTGAATTAATATTTTAATAACTATGATAATCATAGACTCCGATGTGTTATTAATGCTTAATATTTTTCGAAAATGTGCTTTAAGCGACACGAGTAAAAAAAACCGTGAATTATGATAATAATATCCATTTGCATATTAATATTCTTTCAGTAAGGACTAAGGATTATTATAAATATAAAAGTAAACTTAAGTGGTGCCTTTTAAGGATTAAATTTTCATAATTAGACGTAAAACATTCTGAGTTTTGATTATTATAAATATACGTTTTTAAAAACCTGATTGAAAATAACACTTATAACATTATCACTAAACACCACGCGAAGGTGTTATATTTAGAAAAAAATATTTCAATTATATTCTTGATATTTATATTTCATGATGAAGCACGTATTTTTTGGTACGCTGGAGCAGTGACAAAAAAATCCTGATTACGGTTATAATTCTTTTTAATGTATTAAATTATGAGCGGCGAGCGATGAATATATTGAATTTACAATAATGTGTGTTTCTGTCAGCTTTTAGGCCCGTAAAAATGTTTCGATTTTCTTCTTGTTTTTTGAATTGAGATTTTGGTTTTGCAAATTGAATCTAGAATTCTAGTTAGCACTTGTTCCAGTACTTTGAGCGATTTCTTAATAATCAGAAAAAAAATAAAAAAAATACTATAAAGGAGTGACAGTGATATTTGTCCCTAACCATTCGTTGACACTTTTTTTTTTAATTTCTTATAGTTAAGACTTTTACCAAGTTTTTATATTGTCATGTTCTAAACATAGTAAAATTCATTTTTATTTTTTAATACAACTTATATTATTTTATATTATTAATAAAAAATTGTGTTTTTGAAAAAAAAAATCAACATTAAAGTTTATGTTAACTATTTCAATATTAAAGTAGATACTTTTATAATAATAGTAAAATTTTGTTAAAATCTTATTTGAATTCCTAACCTTGAGTTTCTATATTTAACCTCCCCCAAAATCTCAAAAGGTGATGACAGACAGAAAATAAATAAATTAAAAAAACATATAATTTAATATAATTCTGGACGGAGCCGAATGTATTGATTTTACAATAATATACATTCGGCTCCATTCAGAATTTAAAATAATTAAAACAACCGGCTTAATATAATGTAATATTATATATAATATATATATTAAATTATATATAAAATACGAGGTAATTTGTAATTATTAAAATTTTTAACAGTGTCAATAATGTCTACATACCTTCAAAGTTAATCGTATGACATAAATAAATTGTATATTATGCAATGGAACTTGTAAGCCATTAATTTATAGATATCTAAAAACGACAAAAATTAGCGAATTACTCAGATATTAAGATATAATTAATTATCATCAATAATTTGACGACAAAACGACCTCTGTGCGCGATAAATTGACGTAAATTATCAGTTGTTAGTCGTATTATACATATTATATAACTTTTAAAACTATGTATATATGGCGTGAAAACTCATGTTCTAACATTATGCATTAACGTTGTATTAAATATTTAAATTATAAACAACGCGATATAAAATATTACGGGATGGCAGTAAATTAATTACGTCAGAATCTAAACACTTTTAATTTTTACGGTCTAACATTTTTCGTAACTAATCCAAAACTTTACTGCCCAATAACCGGAACAGAATTTTCGGAATAATTTTATACACTTATTTTCAATATTTTTTGTGAACTCAAACATTGACAGTCCTGCAGTACTGGTGCCAGCGGCATTGCGGCAGCGGTTTTAGACGAACGAGTCGTTTAATAATAATTTTATTGCTAAAATATTGATAACAATAATGCCGCTGGACAATCGTTAAATATAAAACTCCAACGAAAAATAAATGTCAACTCTACAGCCCTACGGGCGAACTCGCGCGCCAGTATAATTTTATACGAGTGCGTGTGTCTAATAATAATATTATACACCACTATAATATTGAATCTTCCGGGTCATAATAATAAAACTCATTTAATCTCGTTCAATCCTGACTATCGGCAAAAGTGGTGAGTGCCGTTGGTGGGGTCGCGAATAATATAGGTACTTACACATAGTCCGGCGTTCTGGCCGGCAGATCGAAAAACTTGAACGCAATAACGTTTTTCGTTGGATAAATATTTATTTTGTATACAAGCATTATATTATACGGAAAAATATAAATTCATGATTGCTGGCTGAAATAATATTATCATTCCGAAGATGAACCCAAAGGACGGGATATTTATATAAAAATATTATATCATCCTAAACGCAAGCTATTTAGAAGGGTAACAGTATAAAGTATAGATACGAGGCTATCTCATTTTTAACCGCCTACAGGGATATATAATATGACATATAATACACTTTTCGTCAACGAACGGCCGTAATATAATTTTCCGTATATTTTATGGTCGGTTATTGCTTTTTCTCATTGTTCATCTTGTTCATCACTTGAGCAAACATACACATTCAGCGCACTTTCGTCACTTGGGCAAACACATTTGGTTTGTTTGATTAAGTATTTTATGTATGAGAGCGGCCACGGTTCGAGAAAATAGTCGAACGCGTGCTCACTAAGGTAACTAAAATATATATTATATATGTTGTATCGACTATTTAGGGGGTCGGTGAAGCTTTTCATATAGAGTAAACGCTCTTAGCCGACGATATTATTTCAGCAACAACGAACAATCAACCAGACAAATATAACGTGAAATGTGGTTAAAACTTTACTCAGCTGTAGCAGATTGAAATCACAATGAAAACACTTGGATACACCATTGAATTGTATATTTAGACATGTAGCTAATGGATATAATGTGAAGGAGCTACTACAAACAATTTTAGAAACAAAAATAAGTACTTGGTAAACTAAATAAAGCAATAATTGTTTTCAAATATTATTTTAATTATCGATGACCGTATTAGTCCACTCGTCTAGGTGGTGTAAATATTAAAAAAAAAATTACCCACTTTCTTCTATTCAGACAAAAAACTCACTTCTACTATAGGACTACTTTTAATGTTATATAACTGATATACTATCTAGAAGTTTAAAAGTTGACTATCAATTTATAATAGATAATAAAATGCTGCTCACATTAATTCGATTATCATTTGAAGAAATATTTTTATTAACTGTATCGTTGAGTGAAAAAAAATATTATGATATATAGAAACTTAGATCCTAATGTCCTATTTCTGGTTAGTAATCGGAAAAAGTCTATTTTTTCATTTTGTTAAGAAAATTGAACCACAAACGTTGCACTCTTTCAGGTACAGCTTATGTTTTATATAATAATATTTATATTATAATTTAAAAGTGTGTTAAAAAAATATTTACTTATTTATATTTAAAACTATAATATAATATAATGATAAGATATATAGTTATTTTAGCAGTAATTAAATTTTTGTAATATAATTATGTTCAAAGGCGTATACTAGGTGAACATGTTATATCACAAATACACAACAATGTATATCTATATACTGTGCCGATTGTCGATGGTAGGTACTGAATTTTTATATTTCCTACAACACTCATCGAACTGTAAATATGTCACTGAAACTTATTTGTACATGAATAAACATGAATGTTTTAATTATTATCATTCATAATTAACATAATATCATCATAATTCATCATTCATTTTACTTCAGTGTGTATAATTATAATGTTGATCGTTTCTACCAAAATATTGCATCATTGTAAAAATTATTATTTAGTCAAACATTTTGACATTTTGACATTTTGTCATATTCTCTATACTTATATACCTATACCTATAGTGTAAGCCGTATCAAAATCCATTCAGCCGTTATGGAGTTTATCTAGAACAAAAAAAAAACCGATTTAATTTATACCATGTATTATTGACTGTTGATTGAAGATAGGTATATTAATACTTGTTAACCTATGTTACATTACTTTATGGTATAAATTATAATAATTAATAATCAATTTTTAATATTTGAAAATAATATTTTTAACATTTAATATTCTTGATGGCAAGTCTTTTTTATGACACCTATTACTAAATAATACTCGTCATATTACAAATTATGTAAATATAACGCTAATATTAGCATTATTCTGACTATAAATATTATTTTTCATTATGCTTAAACTTTAAACGAATACGTCGAAACATTGTTGTGCATATTTTCAACTTTTAATAATAGTGTTAAACTAATTAAATATAAATGACAAAGCTACAAATCACGTACCAACGCGTTGAATTATAAATTTGAATTTGAAAACAAATTTATTAGGGTTTATTCAAAATTATTTAATAATTCTTATAAAACTTGATTTTACATTATATATTATTTTGATAAACTTTTGTAATAGGTTTTTGGTATTATAGCTGTGCCAGGATAATAGCAGCTCATCAGTAAAAGTAGTATAACCTAAACGAAGAAACTTTGAAAATATGAATTAACATTTTATGAATCTCGCTTGGTATAAAGTTTAACATTATTTGTTACTCTTCAACGTTCAATCATTTATAATATACGCACTCTAAAAAACAACGAACGTCAAATTTTACTACGGAGATAACAGCAAGAAAATGTTAGTGCAAAAAGCCACTGAAAGGTTGAGTGGTTGCTTTTTGAACTTTATTACGAGATTACATAATTGTAGTTTCATACTTTCCTTAACAATCATCTATTATGTCTACTATACTCTGAAACAAACTTTTTCTTGGAATATATCGACTATATACAAAGAAGATAATCAGTTATACCTTATGCAGATAAGACAACTACATAAGATTACATTTTAAACTTTTATTATCGCAATAAATAAATAGAAAATATTCCAAGTTATATTTAAATAAATACACTGGATAGCTAATTACAACGTGAACATATGATTTGAAATTACCGCGATACAAAATATTTATACTATACAACCTTAAACGAACATTGTAAACATGAATAAACGTGTAAGTGTTTTCGCAAACTTACCGAAGTTCTAGTCCTACTTCTTACTTACTTACACACTTAGTCACTGGTGATACTTGTCTTATGTTACACCGTAATCACTAATCAGTGCTAGAAAGTGTTACAAGTAACAGTAAAAAATTACTTTTGTAGTAATTTGATTGTAATTAATGAATTACATTTTATTTGTAAGTATAACTTAAATTACTTTTAAGTAGTAAAATTACTAAATAAAATACTCGTTGCTTATTTAAAAAAAAACTATATAACAACCAATTGATAATATATGTACCAGGTACCTACAAATATCATTATAAGTACGATTTTCCGGTTACGAAATATTTGTCACATCTATTTGACAAAAAAGTTTTATTTTTAATAAGCATAATTTTTAAATTAGTAATGTGAGAAAATCATTGTTATTTAAAATATATTTATAATATGTTTAAAACAAACATTTTATATGATTTAATATTTTAATATTATTGACTAGCATTACTTATTTAATATTTAATGTAAAACAGATTAATCAAAGTTCTAATAATATTTAAAAAAAAAAAGAAAGTTTAATTGATATGAAATTACTTTTTGAGTTCAAAAGTAATATAACTTGACCAAATACAAAAAATAACTTAAGAATAATTTATGATCACATCATCGCTATATTATTACTAACACTATCAACTGTATTATTTTGTTTACAAAATGTGTATTAAAAAATTTGCTATTTGCACAGCCTCGATAATAAGCTGGTATATCTGGTTTATATTTGATTTTATTTGTATCGTGAATTATACATAATAATATTAGGTATACACATTAGTCAAATTTTTCAAAATAAACATAAAAAAATGTTAACTTTACCTATAGAATATCTTATGACATGCATTCTTAAGTAAAACTAGTAAAGAAAATGTTTATTGTTAAATCGTTTGACGGGACTCAAAAAGTAGGTACCTATTTAAACATAAACTCAATTGGTATTTAATTCACTCTAAAATATTTTTTTAGTAATCAGTTCGTATGGAACCTTTGGTGAAAGTTTTTTAGCTTTTTATTATCTATATTTTGATTGTATGAGTACCTATATTATAGGAAAGATATTATAATATATATCACTAAATAATATGTTATATAAATAGACTATTCTGATAATCAAGAAAAAATTTAAAACAATATAAAATATTACAATTTGGTTAAAAATGGATCATTATATAAATACTAACAATATACAATAGGATAAACCGGACTAATTAATAGCCAGGTTGAAATCCACGTATCCTAACATACTTAAATCAGACGTCAACAGTTCAGAGCTTTTGAAACTATTGAACATTTTGTTGATCAGTTTGATACATTTAACGTATCACATTGTAATTCTGTTAACTGTCGTTAATCAACTCTAGTCTAATAAATTCACATGTTATAACTATATATAATTATATCGTATAGACTATAGAACTGTAAAAAAAAAAAATATCTCATCTATTAGTGTCTTAGTGTCGCCCACGTCGTATACGTGACAAAAGATTTTCAATAATTATTAATTAGTATGCATATTGCATGATGTAGGTTGGTAGGTTGTAGGGCCACTCTGTATTGTTTTATTTTTTTTATAAAGAGCTCTTCACTGCTCTTGTTTATTCGTGATATCCATTTTTAAATCAATTAATCAATTGTCACGCACACGCCCAAGGAAAATAACATCAAGTGTATGATTGTATTTATCAACTATCATACTTGATGGCATACAGAATGATAATAATAATAATCATTTATTTGGATCAAGTGTATTGACTGTTACACAAAATTTAAAATACAGTTCACGAAATACTTGCTTAATTTTTAAGAAACAAAATGCATTTTGAAACTTTACATACTACTGCCGTACTGACATAATGGTTCCGTATTAAAAGTAATTTTCTTTTGAATGCTCTCAAGTAAACGCCGTAAACTTAAAACTAAAACAAAAAATGAGTCCTATGCTCTTAAGTTATGAGAAAGGGAAAAAAAATAACTGTGTTTATAAATACCATATTTTTTGAATAAATCAATACAAATTAATGTTCATGTAACACGTATTTATTATAATGTTCTATTTA
Source organism: Aphis gossypii (assembly GCF_020184175.1). NCBI lineage: Eukaryota > Metazoa > Arthropoda > Insecta > Hemiptera > Aphididae > Aphis > Aphis gossypii. Next base: position 8,329,571 of record NC_065533.1, on the reverse strand, counting down.
GTTTAATTTCACCTAATAACTTTTGATATTATGTACAATTTACATAACATAATATACGTATTATATATGAAATATTGATTGAAAGGACGTGACACCTGACAATATAGCTTAGGTTAAAATTTGACCGTCAAATTAAACCGTACTAAAAAACAATCTAAAAGCTTAAAAAATAGAATAGTTATAATATCAAGATTGTCAGATAAAAGATATTATGTCTTAGAACGTAGAAATTGAAGACTTTAACAAGCTGCCGTCGCACGTAATTATCGCAGTATTATATTATATTAAATTAAATTAACTTTCTTTTACATATATACGTTTTATTTTACTTATGAGTTATGTTTATTTTTATACACAACTGCACGGTTTTGATAATGATTTTAATTATTATTTTATTTATTTAGATGAAAGAATTATGGAACCCTTAGTCGTAAAATCTTGATGCTTGCTCACGTACTTTAATTACTCATTTGGAAAAAGTAATCTTGGTGCCGTCCGTCCGGACATTTGTTTTTGTGGTGAACCACGGACGACAGGTGAAGCTTTTGCACATGACATTTATTACCTACCTCGTTTATCGTGCTTTATTTAACACATTAACTAGGTTTTTTTTATAATAAATGGGAGTTAAAACTATAAGCCGATTTTATTATAACTTTTTATTTTTTTTTTAATTTAATATTCGCAGGAAATTCAATAAAATATAGTCCGATTTTTAGTATATAGTTATGTATAAAATATACACATTATGGCGTTGTTAAATTAAAATAAGCAATTTCGAGTAAACACATCGTTGTGGAAAACCGCATTGACTTACTTAACCTCCCTCAATTCGTATACAATGTAAAATTTATTTTTCTCGTTTTAATACAATTGAAGTCTGAAACACAATATTTTATATTATAATCCCGTAAAAATCTGTCACCGGCCATGTCCCGCACGGTAATTCCAAAGGTACATGTCTTATAGCCGGCCGATATGAGATATAGCTTGACGTTTTTACTCTAAAAAATATGTCGAATTCTCGAGGGAGTTATATGACGAATCGCGGAGTATCGCACCCTATTATTATTTTATTATATATTATTACATTTCTACAACGATAAATAATAATAAAAAAAACGTATATAAGAGACGTTTAAAATCATCGAAACGCATTTGACGTTACACTTGCCATTTCTAGTTTATATAATACGTATAGGTATAGTATGTCCTACATACTAACCTACATATTAATTGTTTTATGTTAGGCCGTGTAAATTGTGTGCATTCTTTAAAATTCTATAATTTTATATTATTTTAAATTGTATAGTACGTAGTATTATTATTATTATTATACACTATACAGCTATTCAGAAATCTGGCATCAAACGATCACGGTGTATGAGGAATGCGATACGGTAAACAAGATTTCACAAACAGGGTATTATACAAGTGTAGCGGTGTGTTCACGTTAAATAAAATTGTCCTTTATCGAATAATTTTTTGTTCGGTCAACGATGCTTGTACGACGCCACGTTGACGTTCGATCTCCCTCGCCCTATTATTAACGCGTAACAATGCACTCGTTATATTCCTCTACCCTCGTACACACACACACATGCACGTGCAGACCACCCTTACTCGCAAAATACTGCGTAGTATCTGTGACCGTAATAACGAGATGAAGTTAATACTTACTGCGCAGTTCAAATTTCAATGGGCCTTTTCAAAAACATATTGTTGACACAACCCAATAACCATTACTGAACAGGTGCACATAATATAATACACATAGTACATAACAGATACACCATAATACATATTTTGTATCTATAGGTACTGAAAAAAGGCGACACAATTCTGTGAATTTCATTATGTATGGTTTTATTGTTGTTGATCGACATGAACATAATGTGCGTATACTTTTCGAGTTTTCGACACGTAGTGTTATTAACAATTCAAAATTGTTTGAAAAAAAAATACTGTCACATAATATTCAGTAAGAAATATTAAATTAAAAATGTACATCATATATAATATAAAATATATAACTAAATATTAATTGAATAGTACCTAGGTATTCTTTTTTGTTTTTCTCGCATAATTACTCACTATAATCTTAATATTAGAGAATAGATTTATTACTTTATTAGGTGTACAATAATTATTTGAAATTTCTCTCAGTAGTATCTCGACCATTCATTTATTGTAGTATTGTATCATTAGTACATATCTATATGATTCATACAAGCGTATATGGTATATTAGTATGAATTGCATTGTTATGAAATTTTGACATTTATTCACTTTTTTTTTTTGTATAATAATATAATAATATGCATTTTTTAGTTAACATTTTCAAAAATAATATCTTTATTACAAAATTGAATACTTAATCCAGTGATTAAATCAATTATAATGACTGCATGTAAGTAATAGTATGTATGTAAGTAATAAATATTACTTTTTAAAATAAAGTATAAATACACTTATTATTGATAAATAATTAACATTGGCGAGGTAACCATTTTTACTTAACACTCGAGTAAAAAATAAAATTACATGACGCGTATAATATAAACTTTAATATTATAATGTATTAAGGTCTACAAGAAGATTTGTTTCAAAATTATTTTTAACAAGATGAAAGCCCATATCTAACCACATACACGTTGTATATATTAAAATATTTCAAGTTGGTATGTCATTCACTTCCACTTATGATTTTATACAGCGATATAATTATTAATATCAAAATATTTTAAATATTTGGCGTAGTTATTCATTCTAATTAAATAAAAACTGAACTGCAAGGTACTTATATTCTTTATATATAGATAATTATATAATATAAGACCATATCCTATATTTTAATTTAGCGTTAAAATAAATTAATGCACGGTTTTCATAGTCGCATAGCCACGATATGACTATATTTTTATTTTTCATACTTACCCTTCTATTGTTCAGAATAATATGTTGTTGCGCATTTGATATACCTATGATCATTTAGCGCGGGTAAACAGATGATGCGTAAATTATAATATTCGGTCATGACGTGCAACTGATTTCAGGTTTTTAAAACAAACTTTATAATTTTTTAAATATTTTTTGAAGTTAAATTTCTAGACGCGCGCTGGGAGTAAATTTTCAAGGCCGCGACACACAAACGAAAATCCGTCATGATTTGTAACACAAGGCTATAGCTATATACATTTGTTGTTGTTATTATTATTATTATGATCTGCGATCGACGGCGCCAGGTGCCAGTGCTTTGTTCCTGACTCGACTGGCTGGCGCCCTCCGGACCGTTACAAAACACGGGACCGGCCGCAACAAGTACGGCAATTCGTGCGCGCCGTGTTCGTAATGCGATTTATTTTTCACGAATAAACGTACTTAAAATCAATAATTTTGTCGTTTAAATTGATGGTTAACGACTAACCGACTGGAAATCAAATAATTATTATTATCACATTATGTAGAATTAATAAATTTAATTATACATAAATTGGTATTTTATCGTTTCTTCGAAATACAATCGTTATTTCTACTTAATTTGTTTGTAGAAAACGCTGTTCGCGTTTGTAAATTATAACCGATAGTGAAATAATAATCATAGTATTATATTAGATATATTAACTAAATTCAATTTGAGTTGTCGTTTAATAGCAGTTTCCATCAAATAATTGATATTATTGTATTTTATTTATATTATTAATTGAAATCGTGTATATATTATAATATTATTAAGTCGTTAAGAATACATTTTCCTATTGTACCTATACGTCCTACATAACTACTAAGTATATTTTATCAAGAATGCTTAAAAATGTTACAAATTAAAACTCGATTACACGTAGAAATTGACATTGAAAAAAAAATAGTTTAATGAATTATAATATAGTTTTTAATTATAATTATTTAACTACATTTATATTAATATAAATATTATATTTTCGAACCATATACCTAACGATATTAAGGATCACTGAAATTACATATATATTTTAACCTAACTTTGAGCGTAATGATTACACATTAACATAACACACCAGGGTGGCTAGTATTGAGACGTATTAATACAACACGAAGTTAACTTAAATCGGTGATATTTACCACTATAGGTACTATAGACATCCAGTGTGATGTAATGCGCGCGCGGGTGTGACGCGATTGTGGAATTTTTACCTTTTTCTTTTGCGAAAAACGATTGTGCTTTTTCACTCTGTTATATTTGACAAATCACAACATTGTGCTTGAACATTTGCGCACAGAGAAAAATATACCTATATTATAATGTTGATTTTAAAGTATTTCACGATATTGTTCTTTAAATATCATCATGTCTATAATGATTTACTTACACTTCCAAAACTTGGTATGTGTATATGATGCAATAAATTATAAAATGTAAACACTTTATATTAAGTGTATCGTATACGTTATAAGATTATGTGGATACCTATACATGTATTAACCGTAAATAATTTTTAAATCAACATTATAAAATGTTTTTGAGCGCAAAGGTGATGTGTGTGTGTGTGTGTGTGTGTGTGTTTTGTATACAAACATACAGATAAAAAAACAGTAATCGTGTTTGTGGCGCCGATAACACGTCCGGTTGACCGAAGGGTACGTGTACGGTGTACCGGCGTACGGTGTACGTTAATACGTTGGGTACCTGCGCTATAAACCTTTGTCACAGCAGATGGTCTGCATCAAATACGCATTATATGTTAAGGTACGAGACGATATTGTTGTATTTTATAACGCACGAGAGTATAATATCATCGTACAATATAGGTACTATAAAACGTACAATCCGTAAAAATATAAAGAACAGAAAATACTGCGCAGTTTCTCGACTCGGAGAAACGTATTTTAATAATACATTGGCTGGAATGCAGGATGCGTATTTTAGTTGTTCGGTTTCACCTTTGAGCCGAGCTGTGACCTAAATCGGTACACGTGTGACAAGCGTTTTCGACAGTTTCCGTCCCTTTTGTGTCCTAAGTGATTTATATGGCTTACTGTCATCCTCGCTCACATACCACCGAGACCACCAAGCCTACGCTTACAATCACAATAAACGAATTGGTAAACGATAATAAACATTATATTGGAATCGCGTATACTCGGGAGAGACGGTTTTGCCACAAAAACACGAGACGCGTTTACACTACAGCTATCTGAAATGAAAACTGTAGATACTTATTTAATTCGAATGTCATCATAATATAATTACAATTACTCTGTTCGAAATTAAAAATTAAAATATTCGGTGCACCGTAACTGCGAATGCATTGTGACAATTGTGAAATGTATCACCTCAACCCTCATGATTGTTTTGATTTTTTTATTGTTTAAATACTATATATTATTATGTTATTAAAAGTTAAATACAAATAATATTAAATAAGTATAGCCGGAAATAGCATTATCTAAAATATGTATCACTTACATTATTTATACCAATCATTTACGTAATTATTTAAGTAGTAATAACTAATATCTAATATTATCTAATAATAATAATACATACATACATGATACATACATTTACAAACATAGTCGTTGTCAGTATAAAATTAAATGAAGCTAAACTTTTTACAAAAATATTATAATTATCAATTTGGCTGTTGTTATATAATTCTATTTTTTTATTTATAAAATGTACAATGTACACTAGTTTTTTATTGAGTTCTAATTGCCTATTCTATTATTTCTACTTTCACGATTAAATATGCTTTTGCTAATATAATAGTTTAATTTCAACATGGTTTTACGCCGATATAGCTATACCCATTTTAATTAATTTTACGGTATGCCGACTTTTGGTGTTAATAATATTTTTAGAATGCGAAGTTACGGTGCGTCAAAATATTAACCAAACAGCTGCCGTTTTTTTTTTAAACAACGATCAAAATAATATTAACCATAATAAAAATCATTTATAATTATTATTCAATTCCGATTTGTTTTGAGTTTTTTTATTTTTCTCATGATATAATTATTTTTTTTATTTCAATGCAATTTTAGATATTTATTTATTTTTCAAATGTTATTACAATGTAAGAAAATATATAGTTTTTATTTGTATGTTTAAAATACTCGTATAATTGATCATTATTATTCAGTTTTATGATTACGACTTCATGAAAATAAATATTTGAATAATATCATTTATAAAGTAAAATATTCTAATGAACCAAACTTATTCCCCGAATGACGGTGATTTCAAATAATGAATAATGTACCAGCTGCAGCTTGCGCCGAGACTTGTGAAGCCAAATAAGTGCCCAGGACCCGTAATGGTTACTACTCGTATATATTTTATTTTTGACTGAGGGGTTGAATTTTATGGAATTCATCAAATTACTGATACCTATTTTTTATACTTAACATTATTATTAAATTAATGGTTTGAGCCACAACGGTAGTACAATGAAATAAACGAGGACTGTGAAGCCACGGAGGGTCGGCTGGTCGTTATATACAAGAATCTCGTTTTACCAGTAAATAATAATATAATAAAACTCTAAAAAAAAACCGACGCGTCTCGATGGGTGAGAGATTTATCGTAAACGACAAGTGTGGTAGAATACAGATGACAATGCTTTTATTGGAATTAAATTTAGTTTTCGGGTTCGAAAAACTTAATAAAATTTGTTTTCTCGGGAGGATTCTTGGTAAATAGTTTTTTTTTTTTTTGTAAGAAAAAAAGCGAACACGAATATATACATGGCAAATATATTTATGGAACGCTATGTAAACTTATTATATATTTTAAAACAGTGATAAATCATGACATTCAAAAAGCGGTTGAGTGTGAAATTGAATTAAAACAGCGCTTTTTTTTTACAAAAGCTTTCGGCGTATATCAATAATAGTTACCTATATGTATTTCCATCGGCTTGGAGAAAATAACATTATTCTAAAGTGTAGATTATCAATTTATGTAGGTGCTTCTCAAAACTTATCGAGTACTCGTTATAGTTGTTTTACACGAAAGTGTCCCGTGACATTGATGAATGATGATGGAAAAAAATTGTCGAATTTAAATCTCTACTCGGAGAATATTGAATTAAAATAACCGACGGTCTAAAATAAGAAATAAAAACTGAAATTGACGGTATACTGTCGGTACGGAAAAAAACGAAATTGTACTATACGATTGTACCTACATGTTTGTGTATGGGTTGCAACTTACAGTCATCACAATAATAGTCACATTATAATGTAAATTATTGCTTCAAGTTAAGAATAAAATATATTTGCAGGTACGTGTGGCGTGTGGACTATTACGTGACGCAAAACCACAAAACACTATTCGTATTACTAATAACTAATAATACACGAAGTGATATGTTGTAAGTACTATAGCTTAATACAACGGGAAGCAGCAAATTTGTTTAATTTTTGTAACACTTATTATGGATTACAAAATTTATTATAAATGCATTACTGGCAAATTTAAATTATAAGAATACTTTCTATACGGTAGCTATATCATTTATGTAATGCCTGGTTTATTAATTTATAATTAATACCAAAATGTATATTTACGCATTACTTGGTTGTGTGAGTTGATATTTTGTTTGAAATAATTAATTTATAATGGTATGCATCAATATTAAAATGAATCGGATAAGTCCTCAAATATTTTGAGGAAAAATTAATTTACGCATAGGTACTCCTAAAGTATATATTAATATGAGTGTCGAAACACTAAAATAATCAATTTACGCACATTCTTACACATGTTGGTTCAAAACCTTTTTTTAAGTGGTTGTTGAATTTTAACTAATATTGTTTATACATAAATAAATGAATTTTAAGTGTGTACTATATTATTAAACGCCGCGTCGCACGAACGACAATATACATTCCTTATATTATAATATTATAACACACCACCACTATAGTAGAGAAATATTCATAATCGTTATGTCTTATGCATTTATTTATTCCTTTAATATAGTATTAAATTCCCTTGAACAGTATTGATTTCGAACATGGGTACGATTTAATAACGAAAAGATCGACGCATGTTTTCGGTTTTTAAACAATTGTCTACAAATAGCTCAAAAAGAATTTAAAGCGACTAATCGACTAAAGCTAATAGTTAAATAATAGGCCATGATGCTATAATGATGAAATAGTAATAATTTATAATACAATTAGTGTGACGATAATAGTTCAGTGAATCGACAGAGGGAACTTTTGAAATATTCAATAAAATTAAGTTTGTCATATTTATAAATAAGAAATATTTCAAAATGCAATTACAAATAATAAAATGTATTATTTTAAAATAAGTTATATTATTATAGGCAAATAAGAATATATAACCATTTAATTATTGTTTCATTCTATATTAAATAGTTTTATGGTTTATAGATTTAAAGATTTATGTTTTTCTACATTACATGTGTACTTAAATATGGTGAAAAGGTGGCGAAACTGATGGGAGAACCACGACTATAAATTATAATAATCGAGACTAGCAAGTCGCCATAAAAAAAAAAATACGTCTCGGCCTGAAGACATTTAGTTAACCCTCCGCCGTTTTAAACTTAATGTTGCGTTCAATAACCATACGTATAAGTAAATATTATATTAATTATTAGGTATAATAAATGTGCGTACATATTATACATAGGTACTATAGCGCGGTATTAAACTATCTTTTTAAAGTACAATATTTACTCGGATGCTGCATCGGAGTTACTTTATGTATAGATAATTATGTACAAAGTACATATTATCTTAAATTTTGTTTTCAATTTATACTTGTCTGTTAATTGTTGACTTTGTTACGTACTGTAAAGTTAAATATAGTTACTCGATATTGCTTTCAAATAGAATTTTGAAAATTCAATATGCGAGTTAATGAATACACATCACACACAAATATAAAAAAAACCAATAAGTAAAACTACTGTTATACGTACAAGTTACCCGAACCCCCCGGGGTATTACTTCCAAAAATCGACGTTATTTGTGTTGTTTTTAAAAGGCGTACACAAAACAGTGTAAAACTAAAACAATTTGTTTACCGAGTAAGACTTATATAACATGAATAAATCACCGGCTGCAACGACGTCGAGGGAATTGAGAAAGCATTACTGTATGCCTATATATATAATATTATTAACTGTGTATTTTTGCAAAAAACTAATACAAGCAGCTGTTATAGTAAATGCGTTTACCAAAATATCAAGCGGCAGGAAGTCTTTTGAAAGTATTTCCGACGAAAAAATGTTTAACTAACCGTTAGAAATTCTCGGTAAAATTGATTTTGTAAAAATAAATACATTTTAAGCCAACATGACACAAAGTTTACTCAAAGCGCATTCAAAGAACATAATATTATAAATAAATACATGCTCGAGGGATCTTATACACCTAATATGGTTTTAAAAATTATTTTATAACTTTTTATTTTTATATTATACCATATACAATTTAAAAATAAAAGGTAATAATGTATAAGATTTCGGATCTACGAGTCAATGTATTTTCGTTCTTATTTCTATGTGTAAATATTCTAAGAAAATACCAATGTCACAAATTTAAGTGAAGGTTTAATTATTTTTATTACTGGTTGTGTAATATACTTTAAGACATAATAACATATTTGTACCTTATTAGTTATTACTATGTATTATACTGCTTGTTAGCTGATTTTTTTATTGCATATTTAATATAATTGTACCTATATATAATATTTCATTTCATTTTTTTGTTAATAGATAATTAATAATAATAATAATTATTGAATAATTATAATTTTATTTTTATGTTTGGGATCCCGATCTATTGCGATAAATCGTCGGTTAAATTGTCTGACAAGGGCGGACTCAGGAAAAAATTTCGGGGGCGGGGGTTGAAAAAATGAGAACTTTTTGAAGGTTCATAAGAGAGAATAAATACTTAGAAATTAATCATCCATTAATTTCGGAGGGAGATTGAACTCCCAACCCCCTCCCTTACGTCCGCCCCTGCTGTCTGATTTTAGCCATTGCCTTGATTGTCTAGTTGTTGGCAGTAAGATGTATTCTAATCTATTTTTATAATTTACTGAAACTTAAAGGAACTGTAGACAGGAAATTCGTGTATGCCGGGAAAGTGGGAAATGATTATTAATTGTCATTATGAGTATCACTATTTTTTAATTTTTGTTGTTATAATACGTGAGCGTGTATATAAGTTTATGTGTGCCTCCCTATATGTACCAAGAGCGATGTACACAGTATGTGATACACTGATATTATTTTATATGTGGACATGTATAACAATAACATTATCTCATGTAATGATAGTCCCTACTCCTTAAGAGGGCATCGTACCCGCGTGTGTTGCCTCCGTCTTACACAAGTACGACATAGCAAATTTTCGTTAACCAGTTTCAATGGCGTACTGTTAGTTTAGATATTAGAGTGAATTGACCTATTATAAAATTAAAACTAAAATTATTATATAGGGTCCCGAGTAGCCTTTTATTGATTTTATTTTTAAGTAAGTTTTAATATGACCTTTTTGAAATTTCACATTTTAAAACGGAGACAACACATGCGGGTCCTTTTAAATTGTTTTTTATTTTTATTACTATTACAACGCTAGTATCAATTGACCATTGACGCAGTAATAAACATTTTAAAAACCAAACAACTATAGGTACTCTTATTAAAGCTTTAATTGTGTTAACTAAATTCTAATATTATATTTTCTACTTTTTCAGTTAAGTACTCGTTAGTCGTTATTTTATAGTAGTAAGTAGGTAGTATACGAGTATAGTATTGTAATTTAATCTGTTTGTGCCAATTTAATTTACATATCGAAGTATTAATTATTATATTTTAGTGAAATATTTAGACAAATGTAAGATCTTATATTATTATTTTACATTTAAATACTAATTCAAAGTAACCTACCGAACCCTTTTTAGGTTAATGCTTAATTACGAGATAATAATAATAATAATAAAAAAAAATTTTCATGTGAAAAAAACTCAAAACACTGCAAGTTACATACTTAGTAATGTTAAAAAGCTCAAATCATAAACAATATTATCACGTTGTATTATACATTTTTATATGCATACATAAATTTACATTAACATAATATAAAAAAAATACTTTCGCTGGAAAAAAGTAATGTATTTTAATCTGTTAATATTTTCAATAAAAATATTTAAATTTTATACTACACAGCAAAATATTATTTTCTGTTAAGTGTTTAAATTATATAGATTCTTTTTCTACGATTGTTGCTTGGGGTTTTCTTGTTAAATGTGTTTTCAAACACTGTGTATGAGTTATGACTTATGACCATTAAAAAAATCTTTTTTCGTTTTTTACTAAAAAACTAAATTAATAAATAGAATATTAAAACATTTTTTTTATGCACCTGAAACTTAATTCTTAATTTACATAAACTACTAAATATATTTTATAATTAAATCAAAATAATGGATATGTTAATAACATAATTAAGGTGATGACCGCATTGAACGTTGACCATCATCGACGATTATTGTCATTCGCAACAATCGTAGTGAATGTAGCCAAAATGGTCTTTACGCGTTCATATACCTACAGGTGATTAGTAACATTTACAATTAATGTTTGGTAAATGATGACTCATTCTACGATGTATACTAAAATGTATTTTTGTATTATTTTGTAGAATTAGACTCGGACACAATCTACGGATTTTGGTGCACTTTGGTGTATCGGCTGTCTATATACGTCGCAGGATGTCATTAAGTTATCGCATGAGATAATTCGATTGTCGATCGTTTGCTGGATTTACCCACAAATATATATACTAAACTACTACTTTAGTATATTATTATACATCTGTGGATTTACCTTTGTCAGTATTGACGTTATACTAAATCGAGTACAAATTCCACGATTTAGTGTACCGTGTTGTAATAAATAAAACGAAATAATATAATTAATGTGTTATAAACTGCTATGTGGTCATATATGTACATCTCTACAGATGCATTATATTATAATAATAAACAATATAATATATTACATTCTCATTTATGAGCGCTTATAAATAAATATACTTACTTTATAAAAATAATTTATACTCCCAGAAACTAAAATAGGTCAAGAAAATTACCTAATCTTAAGTCAATACTTAAAAAATAAATTTTTAAAAGGCGGTAAATATAGGCAACCATTTTACTGTACTGTAGAGGAGCATACTGCATATTATAGTACTGATTTTGAGATTTGACTGATTTGAAAGAGTATCTCATCGTCATTAAGTAGGTTTCTATAATGAATGTTTTCAATTTGAATTCAATGATTATATATTTACAATATATTTTGTTCAAAGCGAAGACCGTCTGTCAGTCTATTTTTGAAAAAGTACCTATTTTATTATTATAATAAATTTATTATATTGTCATTTGTAATTTGTTTTGCTAATAGCAATAAATAAGCTGAATTAATGTTTGCCAAAAACATTGCATTTGAAAATGTCATGAAGAATAAAATATAATAATGTACGATAAAATATTCCGGTTCCCACGAATAGTAATTTTGAACTACAACAAAAGAACTAAATCGTTATTATTCGTTTAGTTATAAAATTTCAACTACATTGGAACTTTTGAACATTTTTTTTTATTTCAGTATAAAGTCATGTACTTATATACTTGAGACTCGATGTATATAATATATTACCTATACAAGTAGTTAATTGCATATATTAGTGCAATAGAGTATAGACTTATTTGAGGATCGTTTGCACATACAAACAATGCATTTTATTAATATAAGATAAAAATAAAAATGTTTGTAATAAAACTGTTCCGATTTAAGTTAAACATCATAATATTATGATCATTATTTAAGTTAACTACGTTTTGTCGGTTACAATACTAATTTTTGATTTAATTACCTACTATTAACTTAATATAAGGCAAAACCACCGATTTCTTTTTGTATTATTACTACACTCTGGTGGTGAAAGGTAGGTACGTTCGAACAATCCAGAGCGCGACACTCTTGGTGCACACTCTCCGCCATCTACAACAGCAAATTATTATAATATATGCATTTTTTCGTATACAAAACGTGTATGTAATAATAATTATTAATAATTTAGCATTAATTTCATTCTGGTTTATTAAAAATTCCTATGTAGTCATATTGTTTGTTTTACTTTCGCGAAATTATACAAATACAATACAGCCATAATCATTACATTATACGATAGATTATGTCGGGTACAATGACCAAAACGAAATCTCATGCCCATTGGACTGCATTATAAGAACAGACTGAATAGTGAGGACCGTGTACTTTTTAATTTATCTTTCCAAAGTTTAATTTTGTTATTAAAATGAGATATCTGGGATTACAATATTATGATATACGTGTCAACAATACGTATAATGACGTTTTAATGTTTTATGTTATCTTCAAATATTTGCTTAAATCATGTGGATACAAAGATTATTTTTTAAAAATGTTGAATATAATTACTATGATATTTATTCTAATATTTTAATTATCTATCTGTGTAGATTAAACGTATGACTCAAACTATTACATTTATTATCGTGAATGATATTTATGTTTCATATAATTACCATTTACAATATATCTTATTGATTCTAAGCGTTTTATTTTATAATGAACTTTACTGAATACCTATACCTATACATTGAATAATGACCTCAAGATTGGCATTGACTTCGGTCGCCTATACAGAAACTACGAATTCGAAACGGATTTATCGAAAACTATCATAGCCAGCCATTCATAGGGTCTTATTATTTGCGAACCAGACAAATACGCATATCGAGTAGGCGCCATGGATCATATATCATGAAATAAATATAATAAATAATTTTTTTTACACTGCCAATTATAAAATGAACTGCCAAACAGACATCGACGCAAAATGTAGGTATTAAATAATTCTTGTTTGTCCTGTACCTAAATAATATGTTTTGTAATTATGTAATGTTTTGGATAACAAAAGCAATAAATATATATTTTTTTAATATCGATATAGGTTAGGTATATACGATTTAAAATAATAAAAAAATGCATGTTGTAAATTTTGTCATGATAATATTAATTATAGTTCGATTCAAGTATGGTTTAATATCTTAATAAATTTTTTTTAAACTTTCGATTACTTTTTCAAGTATTCTAATTTTAAATGTTTTTGGTAGTATTAATGATGCTATTAATTAATACATAATATGTATTAATCTAGAATAATTGTAAAACATCTATGAATAATTGGAAAATATGTGAATGACTATATTAATTAAATTTCAAGCGAAAAGTTTTACAAAAATTTGTTGTTCTTTGTAAACTATTTGATATAATAATACTAATATTAACACGTAAGTACGAATAGTGAATTTTATTTTACAGTACAGTTTATGAACTATCAATTTTAGTGATTTTAATAGATAATATCGATATTAATTGTATAGGTGTCTTACGTCCTTTACATAGTTAAAACGGAACGAAATGGTCAAATTTACTACCTGTAAAATATACTTTTTTTGGGACTCGCGATTAACTTGCAGCCATCCCATCACATTAATATAAATATATGTATAATGTATTATTTGCTATTGTACATTGTAGTTGGGTAATTATACAAATTAAAATTAAGTACATACATTTATATTTATATTATATACTCGCATTACATACATTATCAACTCGGAAAATATTCTCTAACGAAATTAGTAACGCTATCTTGTAAATTTACATTCATTGGAAATAATTTTTTTCGTTCACTTTAATATTAGTGCACTGGCTTATTAGTTAAATTAAATAGTATGGTTTATTTTTTTTGTTTTATAATATTTTACTTACTTAAAATTCACTTAAAAATCAAAATAGTACAAAAAAAAACAAACTATAAATACAGATAATATTTCTCCACCTCTCATTTTTATTACAGGTCAATTCACTCTTATATAAGTAACAACAACATTTGTTTTGTTGAAAGCAAATTTACTATGGTTTATAGGAAGAGTTATAGATATTTGTCGAATAACTTCGACAACTTTACTATTTTTTTAGCATAGCATAACAGCCGCAAGTACAAAGTTCAAACATTGCAAGCTGTAGCTTACCACTGACACTCGCTTAGCGTTACTACCGCCCTTTGGGAACACAAACAGCCCAATTTGACTCTCACCTTACCTGTCCACGGCAGAAGTGGAATTGGCTGTAGTCAATTTACACCAAAATTGACCCAAAATATTTACATGAGTAATTTGCACCATTTTTTGAAAATGCGTTTGTAATTTGCACCAAAATAAAGATATGTAATTTGCCCCATTCTCAGGTAGTAAGAAATAGGAATTGTAATTTGCACCAAAATTAAAATCGATTATTTTTTCGATAGTATTTTGATAGTATAAACTTACAACTTTTTATATCCTAATATAAATTTAGCTAAGTTTAAATTTATAAAATAGTTGAGCTATATGCACATATAATTGTCATAATAAATTTATATAAAATCGTATTATTATGAAAATAAAAAAAAGTTAGCTAATTAAAAAAATTATATATATAATTGATATCGAATTAGTATAAATATAAAAAGTTAAAAATAAAAAAAATGTTAAAATATAAAAATTTTCTCATCGTGATTTATATGTACACTTTCATGACGAACAATCGTCATATTTTCACCTGTAGTAAACAATTTTTCATGAACATTTTCTATGTGTACAACGCCAACGAATTATATTTGTGGTTTTTGTTTTATATGCAAAATAAAAAGTATTCTAAAATATCTTCCCCGCGATTACTTTTGATTATATTAACTTCCATTATTCAAGCAAAAAATATTAAAACCGCACAACAAAAATATTACGTTAACTTACGTATTACGACGAAACGGCAAGACTAAACGTATAGATTATGTAAATATATATAACGCGATTATGACCGATAATTGGAAGTAAAACGTCAAAATATTACCAGATAAGGCGAAAAATCCCAAAAAATTATTACTGCTATTCGTGTCCATCACTCTCGACGTCTACGAAGATGCCGAGGAATAATCGAATATTCGATAATCGAACAAATAAATAATCATTTTGGTGCAAATTACAAATTCTATTTTCGACTACCTGTGGGTGGCGCAAATTACATACCCTTATTTTGGTGTAAATTACAAACACTATTTTTGACTACCTGCAGTGGTGCAAATTACATATAATTTGGTACAAATTACAAACTTCCGTGGAATTTAGGACCGTACTTGGGGGTATATTATGTACGGATCACAGCGACAAAGACCACGTTATGGTTACAAAAAGGAAATTGGGAAATATATTGTAATTATGTACAAAACAGTTTTTTGATACTTGAAATATCCTATAAATAAGCGTTTTATATACATAGTATATAATTTCCTTTTTATTTTATTTCTTATTATTAATGTCAAAAAAACAATTTTCACTCAGTCAAAAATATAAGTGAAAATATAATACCAAGTTGTTCATAAGTTGTTATTACTACGGAAATAAGAAAATAAATTAAGCGTAACTTTCTAATTATACTTTTTATATAAGCGTTTGAAGTTTTAATCTTGAGAAAATTGGATATTTACGCATAAAATGATGATTTATCATTATACGGTTTCTGTTGTAATTTAAATAACCGCAAAAACATTATATTTTTACCAAAGGTTAATTTTTTTTTAGGGTTTTATTCAAAAAGTATAATTTTCAGAATATGTTGATAGCTTTTAAACTATTTATAAGCATTTTAGATTATTATTATTTTTTTAATATAAACAAGGATAAAATAATTTCCATTCGGTCAAACAGCTTAAAAGTGTAATTTAAGTTCTTTTAAAATGTTACATCAAGGATAAAATTATTTTAAGTTTCAATTACAAAAATATAATGATTCACATAATATTATGTTAATATGTATATAATATACTGTCTCGTTTTCTACAAACGGCTGTTTCAATATTATGTGGCTATACAAATTATTTTTAAATATTTTGGATGCGATTACTTTTAATAATTAATAATTATTAGAACATTTTACTTATTCGTAGGATTAATGTGCGACTTAAACTACCTATTTTATTATTTCTCATCGAGAACGATATTCGTGTGATAAAAATGTATTTTTTCACCGATTGTGGGCGTTTTATATTTTATGACTATATGGACCTACTAAATTGATAAACGATTAACGAGCGATAATGACCTCATGATTGTAATTCGTTTTCGTTGCTCGAAGAAACTACACGAATTCGACTTGGCTATAACTAACACTTAACTCGTAATTATTTTGCGTTATCTAACCGTATTTCAACTTTTCGTAAAATGTCGGTAGGCGTTAATTTATAAAAAAAATGGTAAAAAATCGTATCACTAAAAAAATGAGAGTTCGTTTTTCGCGCCGGAGTACCGTCCGTCACGTGCTGCGCTCTATCGCGTCGCCGTGAATTTATTATTACTATCATTATTTTCATGCGGCGGCGGCGCGAAGACGAACGACCACGGCGATAACAATAATGACAATAATAGTAATAGTAAATTTGAAAATCGATTTCGCAGCGGTTACAGATATGCTCGATAGAGCGCAGCACCTACGCGAAAAATGAACAATCTCTGAACACGAATCGCTCGGCGGTGGCGAAGTTGGCAGCTTGATTTGCGTCGTGGCCACCGCCGCCGCCGCCGCCGGAAAACGATCGATGACGAGAACGCCGCCGCCGACGTGGTTTTTTTTTTTTGTTTCGCCGCGGCCCGGGCAACGTTGGCAACCGTGGCGCGCGCTCGGTCGGCGGTGCAGAGTGGGCCATTTCGCGCGCGCTCGGTCGGCGGTGCACAATGGGCCATTTCGCGCGCGCTTAGCCGGCGGAGTAGAGTGGGCCACTTCGCGCTCGCGGACGAGCCGCGACCGACGTCCCGTGAGGTGGCGCCCCCTATAGTCGGCGGCCACAAACACGGCCGGTCGTATCGGCCGACGGCGACGAAGGCGTACCGACGCGATCGATTTTCGGTGAAAACGTCTCGCGAGAATAATTTTCAAACGCGCACGGCACAGAAAAATAACATAATATTATCTATCGTTTTTGCGAATAAAATGATCAGTTATGGATGTGGGTCATTACGGACTTGATATTTTTCACGGTTTTCACGATTTTTCGTGCGTTTTTACAAACCTACTAAACTCGACAAACATAATATATTTTAATTTATCATTGTAGGCTCGCGTTGTATTCGATGAGTTTCCATCGGCAGTTGCGACGAGTAAAACAAAATATTAAAAACGATTTAAACCCATAGTGTCTCATGTTTAAATCTAGACGACTCGAAATCACGATTTCGACAAACCGACCAAACGATTTAATTCGTCTTCACGCGCAGACAGAAATACCGGAGCAATTTATTTTACATTATTTTGTTCGCCGAATAGACACTTCGATCTAAACATTGTAAAAACCGTGTATGATTGGAACCGTATAAAACGTTAAAAAATTGAAAATGACGAGAAAAAAATCTTAACGATTAGTATTTACAGTAACAATAACGTTACACAATCATATCATATTTTAGCGTTATTATAGTGGACGAATTTTTTTTCTCTCTCTGACCCACACACACACGCAACACATAACAATTTCCTTATCATTAAACATGATGTTGAGAGCATTATCTGTGTTTATGCGTCATATTTTTCTGTTTTATGATATTTCAACCGTGTGTGATGATCATATTAACATTTTTAAATCGTTGCATTTTACATAATAATACTCGAATAGTCGAATAACTCGTATGATAAGTAATAACAATAATAATATTATGAAAATGAATTGCAAACAGCCGATAGGCTTTATTGCAATAATAAATAATTTTATGATACAGCCTACGTAGGAAAACCAATTCTAATTTAAAATAAGCTTGTATAAATCATTACAAGCAGACGACACATTTCGATCGGATGTGTGCGAAGAGTTAAAAATAAATACATTTCACCCGTCTAGGAACCGATTTGGTGTGTTTTCATAGAACATTGTTAGTTTATAGAACATTTTCATGCCGATCGACTATCGTAGTTTTCAGAAAAAACTTCTTAAAAAATATATTTGAATTCGTCTTGAATCGCAAAATTCTATTTGTATAATATTATCCCATTTTTTTTTTTTTTAATCGAAGTCCAAGACTCGGGTTATTACACCAATATCATATTTTTATATTTTGAACACCGATAAGTTTGAAACGTCGATAATATTGTTGAAATGAAAAAGTAAATTTAAAAATCTGAATACTATGAAATCGTCTACACGATTTCGTGACGAATTCGAATGTTATGTTCACAAAAGTTCGATCGGATGACTGAGGCGTCGTCGGTACGGTCGGCACACGGGGAAAAATCCATTTTGGGAGAAAGTTTCACGGACGCGATCGAATCCCCAAAAAGCGAAAGCCACGGCCGTGGCCAGGGCTGTATTGTACGACGAAAACGAAACGGAAAATCGATAGCGCGACGGCGGCTCGGCGTGCGCACTGCGCGTCCGTCAGGTGCTGCCCTCTATAGTCGGCGGCGGCAAGCTCGACGTCGCGTTTGTAGGGCGCGGTCGGTTCGGGCGGCGGCGGTGCGCGAAGCGAGCTAGCGATGCCCGGCCGCCGATCGATATCGCTGCGGAGCGTACGCCGTTTTCGAACGTACCAGCTGCCGTCCACGGTCCCCCCGCTTCACCGCTACCGTCCCGCGACCCAAAGTACCGCCACCCCGCGCTTCACCTCGTCCGTCTCGCGTCCCACAGCACCGCCACCCCGCGCTTCACCTCGTCCGTCTCGCGTCCCATAATACCGCCTCTCCGCGCATCACCTTTTTCAACTCGCGACCCACAGCACCGCCACCCCGCGCTCACCTCTTCCATATAGCGACCCACAGCACCGCCAGCGCTTGGTTTCTCGATGCCGTACACCACGCGCTCTGCTTGACCGCGACCAAAAAAAAAAAATGAAAAACGTAATATTTAAGTAAAACGAAAATCAAAAAGTGTTTATCGCCATTATTTACGCATTGATTGTGCAGTACGAAATTTAAGAAATGACAGTGAGCGAATGTTACTAAATCATGAAATTAACCATATTTAAATTGTATATTATAGGTTATTGGTTATATAATTTCGATCTGTTTGAAATTGTTTAATAATTATACCTACCTGCGACAATATCGTGTAATATTATTATAACAATAATATAATATTGTTTTAATATAAATTCATAATATTATTATCCAATGACCAGAATTTCGAAAGATGATAGTGTACGCAGACTACGGGTTTGTACTTTTAATAGCTCTACAGCGGATGTAGATTTAGAATACCTAAACTAAAACGTCTACAGCCATGATGACGGTTTGTATAATTGTTATAGGTTAAGCCTATTACTTTAAGGCCTACGTTTGAAACCAATATACAATACACGGAATAAACATTGTTTTAATACTACCATATTGTGATTGTTTGCATACATGTAATTCATGTCGCTCGTTATATTTTGAATGCGGTTTGTGGTTGTAATAATAATAAATGGCAAAACAAAGAACCGATATCGGTTTGAGATTTGTGATTTTATTTTCTAAAAAATTTGGGTGGTGTTGAAAAGTAAAATCATTACGATTTATCGTATGTGTGGAATACTAAAGCGCAGATGTTTTAAGCCTCGTCCGTCAGGTGCTGCTCTCTATAATAATAATGTTATACGTTTTTTGAAAAATCAGACAAGTGACTATAGGTATACCGTAACAATACAATTAATCGCGATAACCTAAATTATTTTAATTTTGTTTAATATAGTTTATTACACAACGGCTATTAGTGATGTTTTTGTAATTACATGAAAACTCTAGTCTATGTACACTTATATTATGCGACTATGTTGCTGGGGACCGAGCGGTGTTGCCTCGTGTTTTCAAAAAAATAAAATCTTCTATACCTAAATAATACAGACAGCTGTATTCGCTATAAATTAACGATAATCCCTCCAGAAGAGACCTTCTTATTCATAAGTCGACCGGCCACAGCAATAATATATAACGTATGCGATATCCTGTTTTTTAGAAAAATAACTTTTGTCTGACGCATCGGCAATCCATATAAATATATTTTCAATTTGTTTCATTTCGAAGAACACTCGTCGATTATTTGTCGAAGAGATAAACCATATTGTTCTTATAATTATATAATATTTTTTTAAGTATATATATATATATTATTATTACTGTTATTAATATTTGATTTAAGCTTGTATAACATTTCCTGTACTCTTTTACCCCTTTTGGGGTGTTATAAATAAATAAATTAATAAATAAAAAATAAATAAATAAATAAATATTATAATATATCAATAACACAGTATCTAAAATACCATACAAAAGCAAGGAAATGACTTTACCACCCGCTAAGAAAACATCCTCACACATTCTACATTATTGAAAGAACAGAACTAAATTTATTTTACTTATAGCTGTAGACCAAGAATAAAGAAACAAAAAAAACGAAAGAAATGAAAAGATCCTACGGTTCACACATGTTGTTTACTTAGCTAGTATACAATAAGGGATGCAGCTGTCCGCCTTTCCGACGCTGTATAATATCTACTGCGTAGTATACATTTTACTACTTTAGTGTAGTGTTATAAAAATATATTATCTGTCGAAATAATATTACAGACTACAGTGTATAATAGTATGAATAACGAAGATAGTACGTATATCCTATAGAAAACACACTTTATTTCTTTGTAAATCATAATGTATTGCTTCAAGTAAAAAGTTTTTCTCCATACCTCTACAAGGTGTGAGAAGTTTTCCTATTAGGCATGATTTTGAGCAAAAAAACTGGTCTGTGTAGTAGGTCTCACAACGAGAATCTCACTAGGTCTATATCTCTAATAATTAAATAATTTATATGTACGTTTAAATCATACAATTGTCCGTCATTTACACTCACACAATGTTAAATTGAAATGGTACCTTATTTTTCATTTAAAAATATTTAAATTAGGTATTTCAATATAAATTGTAAATTTAAATAAATAATAATGACTATGTATTATTCTTATAAATGTTTAATCATTTACGAAATATGAAAATGCAAACAAAAGTCCTATCTTTTGTATCTTTAGAGTAAAAGTAATATTTGAAATTTGTTCAATGAATATTCACTAATAATTTGTACAAATTAGAATATAGAAATAAATAATTAGAGTATTTCACACGGCTACTACACGTGATAATATGGGTCGGGTTCACTTATTTAAGATTCTAAAGTCCATTAGACAGTATAATATGGTTGTTCGTATTCTGATAAAATTCGTATTGATGGATTGAACGCATTTAAGTAATCAAATAAAAGATAAAAAAAAATAAAGAATTATATTTAAATTTAATGGTTATGAGATATTGTCTATAGACTATGTGCTATACTTAATACCTATTCGTGTATTATAAAAGCTATTCAAAATACTCTTTAGTCCAATATTTTATTGAACATTTATACCATGTTTTATATTATGAACTGAGTGATTATAATATAATTATTTTACAATGTGGTTTCATTGTATTTAAAAAATACGACAAGTATTATAATATTGCAGCTTTCGTTCAGATAATAAAACGCAGGCGTAAAACATTAAGTTACGATAAATCTTCTCTGACAAATTAAATCGACCGACAATCATCAGTCGCGGTACTGCTACTATATATTATTACCTACTGATTGTATTATAATATTACGCTATAGGTAAACTTCAATTAATTATTTAATTGAGAACAATATTTACGTAATCAATAATTCGTGGTTATGTCGTGTATTATTTATAATAATAATAATATAATACAGTATATTATTATATTATAATATACCTACAACCGAAACATAAATCGAAAACGTTTGTTTTCCCTTTTCATAAAATATATTATAATAGGTACCTATTATCTATGTAATTAAAATGTTTTTTTTTTTCGATTCATTAATTACGTTTTGACTATAAATAAACACTTCAGCGTGTCTGTTAAATAAAATCTACGTTTAATCAGCTGTCGAAACGTCACTGTCAGTGGTGTTAACAATGCTCGTTCGCATAAAAAAAATGATACGTGTTCATAATACGTATGGTAACTATGCAACGACGACAACACTCACGAGTTGCTTAAAATACTCACACAAGTGGTCACTGAATTATAAACGTATAATCGTACCCACTACGGTGGTATAACAAGTGGCCGATGAATAATAATATTATTATTTGAGAATAACACTTTCGTTATCGTTGTTGAATGCCGTTAAAAGGGCAGCTGTGGCGGCGGCGAATTCTACCGATCGATAATTCGCGGCGGCACTCCCGCACGGAAATTTTGGCAGCGTCCGTCAGGTGCTGCTCTCTATAATATTGCAACGGCAAATAAACGCTGTATACGAATTTTACTCGAATGTTATCTTGTGTTCTGAAAACAAGGGAAAAACAGTATAGTTCTATACTATAATATTATAATTTAATTAAATAAGTTGTTATGTATAATATATATAATATATATACTGCAATAGAGACGATATTGATTACACATAGGTAATAATATATTAAAACAATAATAATAGAAAAAAAAAACTAAAAATATGCTATTTAAAACAAAATAAGCGGAGTAGGCGATAACACGAAATTATAAGTTTTAATTTACAAAATTAACAAAACATAATATGTTTTGAAGTTTAAATGTACATAATTGACATACCTACCTATTATTTTATATTACATAAAACCAAGTAAAAATGCATACTTTGTAACACATTAGTTGCTTGATCGACTCTTAATTTTTAAAAAAATGCAATAGATTATATACAAATCTTATGTCTAATAATATTACTAAAATTAGTTAAATAGGTATGTAAGTTGTAGGTATAATATATTAATATATATTATATATAAACTTAACTCCTACGTATATAAGGAGACATGAGTGCAGGACTTAGGTAGGTACGTCTTGTTGTACTATAAATATAGTATTATAAATTTATAAATCTTTTTGTTATTTATTTAATATCGTTAAAATAATAAAGACATAAAGTACATTTAATTGGAAAAAATGAAAAAACATTGAACGAAAAAATTACATCGTACACTATTGTCAAAAACCAATCCTCTCATTACCACTATAGAATCTAAAATTATATTTTCAAAAAAAATATTTTGTACGTTTTGTTATAATAAAAGGAAATATGTCATTCTATGTATTTAGGATAAAATGCTCGTGTATACATTGTACATCAGTAAATGCGGCCCTGGGGCATATCGTAAACTAAACAATAAGTATGAAAGTATATTTAATATTCTATAAAATGCATTATACAATATACATAATATATATACCTTCAAAATGAAAATAAAAATACATCCGAGAATATGAGTATTATAGTATTAATTATAAAGTGATCATTAAATCTTACGAACTTATTAATTTAAGTAATTTTACGAAACGAGCAGTTAGTTTAACATTAGTTTTTTTAAGTTAACGAGTCTATGGAATTGTAAGACATTTATTATTATTAATTATTTATATTCATTTTATTGTTATACAATAGTTTTAGCTGTATGTAATGGGGAATTAATTATGTACAACTTTGTTTAAACTATATTTTTTTTATACTTATTTAAATAACATTTTACATTTTTTTTATTTTTAGGAATAATGAACTGTTTTAATAACTTTCATGCTTGGACCCTATCGCAACTAAAATGTATTTTATATCCTTTGAGCTCTTTTTTATACTTATGATTTAATAACTTGTAGTTTATACGAAACCAAAACTATATTTTTTTTATGATTAACATTTTTAGTTTAAAGTTTTTGAACATTTCAACAAAAAATTTAACTCTTTGTAAATTCGAGTTACTGTTTATCTAAGAGTAGCACTTTTCTTGCAAATATTCATTTTAGTAACATAATGATTCTTAATATACCTACTCATTCTATTGTGGCAAACGTATCATTCCGTTTAATAAAAATACTTTCGTTGTACTATTAATGAAAATATAATGAAATCTAATTTTTGAATTAATAATAATTTTACAAAATACCTACATATTCTAGTATAAAATTTAGTATAAAAGTATAATATAGTATAAAAAAACAACTACATCATTAAACCGTATTCCAATAAAAAATTAATACGCTGTGCTTAATAAGATTTTGATTTCTCAATGAGAAGTGAAAAGTCGATGCAAATAATGACAAAAATATGTCAAATATAATAATATTATTATGTTTATTAATGTATGTGACGGGATATATTATTTTGACACTCAAAAAACGTTCCCTATAATACCCAACCTTGTAAAAAACATTATCTCTAACGAAATAATACGCAAGAGTACGATGACTAAATTTAATTTAATTTTCTATTTGCAGAAATCCAAACTTTTCAATAATGGCCAAACACTCAGGAACACGTCGAAATTCATTAATTCAGATGCATACCAAGCAGTTAATTTTCTGTAGAATTCAATTTTTGTAACGACTTTTTAAAAACTCCCTAAATCTACTCTCCCCTAATATATTACTCTCAATGTGTACATGTAATATATTTAAGATAATTCTTTAGACACTATAACTAGTCATTTCATTTGTAAAAGTATGTATTTTATTTTAAGTTTGAAAAAAGTAATTGATTGTAACATTTGTTTTGCCTAAGTATAAGAGAAAATTGTATGTATTTTGTTTTTTATATTTAAATCGGGATCGTAAGTCATAAAAATAATAATAAATGAGTAAAAAATAAAAAAAAAATATATAAATATATACATTATAAATTTATAAAAATAAATCGTAAGACATAATAATATGATATACTAAAATCGGAATGTTTATAATTCATTAACTGTAGATAATTTTACATTCGATTTTTGTCAATCGAAATCGTAAAAAATGTAACTATTTTGCTTTGGAACATTAAATTAAAAAAGGAATATTGTATTAAAAACTATGCATGTAATGACTTAAAAATACATATTAAATACACAGTTTAGCCGAAAAAAATACTCCATATTATACCTATTATTTTATAACATATTATATTAGAAGCATGGTAAATGTATTGTGCGCAGTGTGTAATGTACCTCTTATATATATTATATAAACAGTGACGTGGTTCACAAAATAACGGAAGACATAAAGTCGTATATCCTCTACACGTGTATGTATAGATAAACTCTAATAATGCCGTTTTTCTGTAGTTTCAAGAAATTTAATTTCCTGTTCTCGTCTAAACAGTATAATATGTATAGACTTACACACGCTACACACGCTGCTATAACATGTACAAAATACAACATGTACACACGTCCAATGGACATCGTTCATCTATAACTCCCTACGGCTCACTCATCGCTCACGGCTACTTGTTTATTTGGATAAAAACGTCGTAGATAGTTTTTTTTATGTATCGTATACAATATATTATATATTATTACATTTCGAAGGCAAACATGGTCGTTGTCTTTCGAAGAAATCCAATTTCCGTTTTTATTTTCTCCGGTCCTCTTTTTCGGTAATGCAATATATAAAATAGTAGTTGAAATGTATTTGCGCAACAGTATGTCTTAAAAACTTATACGCCGACCTTTTCCTCAACTTTATATATATATATAAGTATTCCAGTTGACGGGCGTACGTCTTACTGTATAAGTGGACGCAGTAAAGTCGTTGTGTAAACATTAAATGCGAAACGCAATTTCCTGTTGCCGACTTGTCATCGCGCGTGATCCACTCACATGAATACGGCTAATAACGTATATGTATTATACGTTTGGACTATACATTACTTTCGAAGCCCCAGTGGGTATAAAACTTATCCGGTCGGTCATCAATTCAATGGTTTTATTGAGTTAAAGGTATAGAGGTGGGTTGGGGGCTTAAAAGCGGTGGACTACGGGCGGTCACGTTTTAAGTTAAAACTCAATATAACAAACCCTACATCTCTCTCTGTAGTACATATATACATCATGTATAATGTATGTGGGCAATTCGCTGACTTTTATATTAGATCTAATTTCCGTTTCACCGTTTTTATCTACCCCTATAATACTCATCGACGTTCGTAATTTTATTAGGATGAACGTTGATCGTCCAATAATAATAAGATAGACATTCTATATATAAGGAACCGGCCTTAACGTCATACGTGTGTGTGTGTATAATAATGTTCATTGGTTGACACAGAAAGTAAACACAAGTTGTGCCACGATGAATCGCAATAAACGAGCTAGTCCCTTTTAATTAAATTTGGGTTCATTGCGATGACGCACATGAAGCGGCAGAACGTCGCTTTTATGTCAATATTATATAATAATACATAACCTCGTGTGTACAATATAATATAAATATGAGGGCCGCGTCGGTCTCAAATAAACGCCCTCGTAGATGGTCCGACCAGAGACGAAATTTGATTTCTCCAGCCCATCGCACTATCGTATAAAAATAAAATTAATAATAATTGTGAAATAGTGGCCACTCAATTTAGCAGACATAGAATGCGAGTAACTGTATAAACAGTATTTTTATTATACTATTGTACTCCCAATATAAATACTACGTGGAGTAGGGAACTAGGGAGTTGGTGTGTTAGAGTTTAATTTAATTTCCTGTCCTATCAATTAACTGCCCTATTAACACATCGTCGCAGCAAACACGCAACGCATACTTTCAAAATATAATTTGGAACATTACAATATTTTACTACTAAACGCTTTTTCGACGCAATCTTTTAAGTTGTTTGTTCACGTAATTGCGTGAACCATATTATACTTACGGTAAGTATTTTATTTACAAATGGATCATCCTGAGAAGTTTGAAATGGTTTCAATTACAAAAAAGGTTTTCCTAAATAAATAAGTATAATATTTAATATATTTTCAAGCTAGACCAAGAACGCTCGTTATAGTCTCGAGCCACGTGCCATTAAATTAATACTGAAGTATCATACACAACTATACAAAATATAACCTACCAATAAAATATAATATTTTCATTTTTGTGTTTATTACTGAAAATTGAAATTATTCAATAATAAACACAAAAATGGAATATTATTAGGTACTAAATTATTTATTAATTAATTATATATTCACGCACAAAATATTGTGTAGGTATATTATATGTTTAATATAAATAAATAAAATTGCGTTATTTTAGTTTCAGGTAAATGAGTACCTACCGAAACATGACTATTGCTTTCAACAATATATATTTTTCTTTATCAAAAATTGATTCAGGTATTAAATTATAAAATAAAAATTCAGGGTCATGCCTAATAATGAAAATAATATAATATAATATGGAGTACGTTTTAGATTTTAATAAAAAAAATGTCTAATTACGTTCAGACATATGGTCTATAGAATGTCACAGTGACATTCACATATTATAATAATATAGTTTTATATTATGTGTATTAGAACCTAAGTCAAAAAGTTATATGATATATCATGATAAATATTATACTGCTGCTGGGTATAAGTTGTGTATAACGTAGGTTACATGCCGAGCTGGTGGGATGAAATTTTGCAGAATCCGGGCCAAAATCGCCACCCACTAATCAATAACTAATATAAACTAATAAACTATACAACTCCCGGGGTTTTCAAGTTTGTTCTTTATTATTAGGAATGGCAAATCACACTTAATATATCCCACATAACATATTTCTGCTGTATACAATTATATAAACTGTAGCAAAATTAACCTTTTTCTAAAAGTCGATGTGTAAACTGCGGCAAAAAAATTAAGATTATACAATCTGCAACAAAACCGATAAGATACGGTATATAAACTGTGGCAATTAAAAAAATTATAGGTATACCTATTGGCTATTATACATACATATTGCCTATATATACATGTTAATACATGCGTGATGTAGGTACATTGTAGTATCTTTATACGCATTATGTTTTGTTTCACACGATAAATATTTTGTGATTTGTAGTCGATACATTCATTATTATTTGCTGTTGTGTAAAAAAAGGTTACCCTTATTAATTAATATTTATTAGTATTGTATACATTAAAGTATTTTTTTTTATAATACGTATAATAATAATGTTTATATTGTTTATGCAACTTACGGTTATTATATGCATATAGTTTGACTACGTGTGTCGGTTATAATTAGGCAATAATATGTGATTGACCACTATTATATTTTTTTCTTGTTCATCGTTTATTTTTATTCAAAATAAAAAATACACAAATGATTTTTTTTTGTGTTCATCTTATTCTTTATGTTTCGAGTGCAGAAATAAAATGTGTACTACACATTGGATTACGTGCTTAAAATGGGTATTATAAATTATTATTTTAGAATAGGAGCATTTTAAACAACTTAAAACGTATTTTATAATATTTATAATGATAATATTATAGAAAGAAGTTTTTGTTCGAAATAATAACTTTCAATACATTATATTAATAAGTGAAATACAACAGCGGCAATTTTTTTTTTTACTTTGTCTGTAAAAGTCATACTATTGTCTGTTTCTATGAAATAAAAAGCAAAAATTAAGTACCTACTTAAGTGTTTTAAAAGTTTAAAGCTCATCAACGGTACGATACATTTGTTATTTTTTCTTTATTATGTAAGTACAACAAGTACATAAACGTAATATTTCCTAAAATAATCTCTACTGCACAAAAGCAAAATATAAAAACAAGGTTACAATAAAGAAAATTTAAATATGAATGTTTTTGCACTTAAATCTTTTATACAGTATAATTATCTATACCTACCGGTTGTTTAATACCATTTATAAAATACAAAGGAATAAAAACAACATTTTTAAGAACTAAAGCTGTAGGTATTCTCTCTATATTAAAATATGTATTCATAAAAAAATCATAAGTCTTAAGTATAGTACTATATCAGTTAAAAAATACTTATTTTTAAAATAGTATTGCGAGTATAAAATAAATACTTCGCAGAATATGAAAATATTAATATTCATGGAATTTTATACAAACTGTATTTTTTATTTAAAAATACTCTTTATGGTAAATAAGTACTGATACAATTGTTGATGCGAAAATTAATTTAAACATTATATTTAAATTTATTTTAAATTCACTATTCATTTAAAAATGATTAAATACTACGAAAACAAAATTAAAAAATTGAATTCAATTTAATTTAATATAAGAAAGAACTTTATACAAAAATGTTGTATTTATAGAGGTAATATAAATCAATGAAACAACGTTCTTTATTATAATGAATTATAATGCTATCGGAAATACCACGATGCGACTTGTAACTATTAATATACTCTAGCGTGACTAATGACGGGTCAATTACAAAAATTAATTAAATTGTTGTTAAGTACTTGTGAAACACTTATTATTGTAGACATTCGAGGATTATACTTGCAAGTATACCTTTCTGTTGAATTTACACTTTATTAATCAGTTACTACGTAAACATCATAACAGTACGTCAATAAGTCACGCACGACAACACGCACTTTGTAAATTAGTTAAATCGAATTCCTTAGAAATAGTCAGTAGTTAAATATTCTTAGGAGGCCGATGTTTTTACAAACAGTCAAAACAGTTTTTCAATAATCATAAATCATATTCTACAAAAACCTAAAAAAAAGCTGATGATTTCAAATATTTGAATATAATTATTAAAATTTTATTATTCTAACTAGGCTAATTCGGTCAGATGTTTAAGTATAAATTTGTTTAAATTAGTTCCTCATAGCAACAAAATAATATTTTCCGTCTGTGTTTTCATACCTTCGCATCCAAATATTGTATGTAAATTATACTAGATAATCGTCTTAGTTATTCGGATAATATTTCTTAAAAATATATTTGAATTTGTCAAGAAGCTTACTTAAAAACAATTTTCAAATTTTATTGAAAGTTGATCGAACTCTTACACCATTCACAATTAAATTGATTTTGATATTTTAAATAAAATATTATAAATAATATTTATATAAATTGATTATGATTATAGTTACATATTTACAATAAAATGGTATACATACCTATTACAATTTAATATAAAATCAAGTAGGCATGGTACTTTCTAAATAAATTATTTTCAATAACATAATTAAGTAATTTAAATTCGTTGTGTAAGATAATCAAATATAATATGTATCCGCCTACATCAAACAATTTATACACAAGCTGCATAAATAGGTATTAAATCATTATTATTGGTATTTACTATTTATGTATCAATTTGTTTAACGTTTAACTATTATGTTACTATCATTTATGTTCAAAATAGTTGAGTATTTTTTTTTTCAAATACTATTAGGTAATATATATTTACCAAAATATACTCGATAATTTAATTGGTGAAAAACATTTTACGTTCATGTAGTTAAAAAAAAATATTTACCAATCAATAACTCTCGAAAAGAAACAATTTACAACCATTTGAATAATGAAGCAGTAATGTGCAATCTAATAAAGGTATTTTATTTTTTCTGATTATATTATAGTTTAAAAAAAACATTACTATTTTTTGAAAAATAAAATATGTCATATTAACAATCGTATTAAATAATGTAAAATGTGTTTTAGTATATTACAAATTTTATTCAAAAGGTATCTATCAATAAGTGTACCACATTTAGACAAACAATATTGAATATTATGGTCACACTATAATAATATAATATAGATCATAATTATTTATTACTTTATTAGTACGTATTACGTAATACATATTATGATTATTTTAAGTATATAAATATTATATTTTATTTTCTATGTAAAATATTTACTTGATACTTTTTTTTAACACTTTTTCGATGGTAAATTAACAGATTAATAAAGAAACATAATTTTTCAGTTTACCTTCATAGGTATAGATTTAAAAATCGAGAAAAACTGTAGATTTTATTTTATACACCTGTGCAGTGTATTATTGTCTTTGTGTGCGTTGTTGCTTCGTTTTCTATGTACCTACAATAATATCACTATAGTTATATATATATACGATATGATATTCCCTCATGGCAAACGTCCATAAAATCGTGCAGCTGTACGTGCTGCACACAATCGCACCCTCATTCGGTATCAACCTTGTCGGCGGATATCTGTCGTAGTCGGAGTTTTGTCGACCCTCTTTCAAGAATTCGTATTTTTTTTTTTTTAACACGGGCCGGTCCCGTGTTCTGTGACGGACCGTAGGGCGCCAGCCAGCTGAGTCAGGAACAGAACACGGCACCGGCGCCGTCGACCGCAGATAATAATAATAATATATTATGTGTTATTATCATTTTTACCCTCTATCCATTGTAAGTGGGTACGTTGAAACCGGTTACTGTAAGACGAACATTAAAAATCTAACCATTCTTTCTAACACGTATTATGTATTGAAAATACCGATCGTGCGAAGAAGATCGCACCCTAAGACGGCTACGTTAGGAATGTGGATTTCTGACTAGACAATGGACACGTTTTGAGAGGACCATTTTTTAATGTGATTGATGCCGCGTAGTCGGTTTGGTTTGACTAGAAAGCAGGTTAGATCGGTCGACATAGGTTATTTATTTTATTCTCGTGCGACGTTGATACGATGTCATAATAATAAAATATATTGATTCCGAATACGAGCACACAATACGTTGTCAGGTCGTCTTATGTCTCGTATAGTAGATATTTGAAAAACGTATTAAATATAGGTATATTATAATAATATATAGTACTAATAAACTCAATAGGGGTGCGGCACGTCGGGCGGGCGGTAGGGTGCTAGGGGTAGTTAGTCGTTATTGTTACTCGGGATCTTCATTAACTTGGCACACCGCTCCGCCGCCGATCCCTAGTTATATTATCGAGACGAGTTAGAATATTTGATAATATTATAATGTCTACAGTGTCGTAGCGATAATCATAGAACCCTAAATTTATTATCGCGGTGATCATTTTTAAGTTTAGATAATTTCGGGTATGCTTATAAAAAACTATATTTTTTCTACTTTATGATAAACATTATAATACTATTACTATCGCCATAGATATTATTTGGGTCTTTACATTTTTCGAATTACTCCTTATTTTTATTTTATTTATTTATTGAAAAAATAGTACATATTTTTCTAAACATCGGAATACAAAAAAAGAATTAAACATTTTACCATTTATATTTATCTATAATAATATTCAACTAAGGTATAGATTACATTGAATATTTTAAACTATAAATTATATATGTATGAATGTATATATATATATATATTTTTTTTTTTTATTGTTCTTACACCGAACAGTTCATGACAAATTTTAAAGCTATGCATAATTCATAAATAAATCATTTTCAAATTAACACTGAATACAAATAACCTAAAATTTAAACCTTTAAAATTGACCGGGAAACTAAGTGCCATACCTTTGGTGAGAAATACGTAGCTACCGCCAAATAATCACATGCCACAGTCAATTTGCTCGAAAAGTGTATAATGTGTGAAACAAGTAATTATGACTCATAAATTGTGGATTTAAAAAAAAGCGGTCAAACACGTGTTCGGCGGAGCCATGAAGTGAAGGATATAGACAGTGTCATATTTTATTTTACATTGTTATTACGATATTTTTACCTTTGATGGAGTCCTGTGAGCTGGCGACTGTATGGCGGGAATACGTTTTGACGAGGGTTGACAGTCGACGATAATGGGATTTTCGTGTATGACCCGCCAGATTGACGGCCACTAGTTTTATATTTATATATTTTTTTCGGTTACTGCAGGGGTTGAATTTCATGTTTATATTCGTATAGCATTTCCAATCATTTTTATCCGTATCATTATTTTAGGTAACTGGCAATATTTTTATAACATAAATATATATATATATATATATATATATGTATTTTACATGGACGTAGTAGCCGGTGAGTATAATATTACAATATTATATACTTCACCATAATGCTTGTGCGAACCCGGACAAGATACAATAAACTGACTGTTACTACAAGTTATAGGTACCTAAATAATAATAATTCAAAAATCATATTATTATACTTACTATTTGTTAATTTACTTGTGTACGTTCCCGGTACCTATTTATTATTTACGCAATATTCGCCGTTGGGTTGAATTTTAAACGACAATCCAACGCAACAATAAATTACATTAACAATCAGAAGAAAATCATTACAAATATTTTATCAGTCGATCTTTCGATTTATTTCTAAAATAAGACTTAGACTTTATTTTAAATCCACATCATAAATAACAACAATAATAATTCCAATATGAGTTAATAACTAAAACCGTAATAAAAACTATTAACGAGAACCTTTAGATAAGATTAAGTTAATTATTTTCCTATAATAGGACATAGGTAGATACAGCGAATCGCGAAAACACTATATTATTCAAATATTATATAAATAATTATAGAGTTGCAAAGCAAATGTGTTATTGATAGAAACCTTTAACAAAAGTACTCAAACTTTCAGCTATTAACAATTACCTGTAAGGAATAGAAATCTTTCCAATGATAACAAATGTCATAATAATTAAGCTACACATTATAGACAAGGCTCTTGTTTTTAATACCAGTAGTTCTAGTTGCAGTAGCTTTACGTTTTTTTCAAAACATTACTGGAAATGTTTTTTTCTTATACAGCATTGTTCTTTTATACTTCTCTTATTTGAGCCAGGTGCACCGCCACAATAGATGGTACCTACCTACTTACCTACCAGGAGTGAGTCACGAACTCATGATTATAGTATTCACAGTAATAAATTATTATTATTATTATTATTAAGGGTAATAAAATAAGGAATAAAATAATTCTGAAGGTACGATTAAAATACGTTTTTAAACATTTCGAGGCACCTATAAGGTAGAATTATAATTATTCAAAATAAAATCTACGAACCTCAGCAGTCGTGTACACTGTATTCAGTACCGACATTGGAACTTACGAGGTCCCCGGTTAAAATATGCAACAAATTATTATATGGTTATACTTTCTTATTTATAAAACATATACGTATTATATATAATATTTACTTGTACATGAAATATAAAAATGTTTGTGAGAAAATATTACCGTGATTTCTTATTTTTAATAAATTATTATTTATTATTAGGAAGTATGAGTCATACAAAACTAAGAAATGTATAAAAAAAAGTGCAGATGTCTAGTAGCGGGGCCCCGGGGAAGGGCCATGCGAGCGTCTCCCTTTACTTTATTTATGGATTTACGGTCGTGATGGCCCATGAATTGGTATTGAATAGTAATGAAAATCCAATTTCGAAAAAAAAACTCTTTTGTGCAAGTACATGACGTGCATTAAAATGAAACACAATGTTGAGTAATGAGTATAACAAAAAATATTATACTCAGCTAGTAGAAATAGCATTATGTGCATAAAACAAAATTTAATATATAATACGATATATTGTATGGATTAAATTCATCACGGAACGATGGCGATACTCCGATGATGTGTACGTGCTTAATACGAATAGATGTTTAAAAACAAAAAACTCAATTTTGGACAAGATAATAGTATTGTACATTTTTGAAACTTATTTAAAAACTTTAAATTAGAAAAAGAATGCCGTTGCGTTGGCTAGACGAATGAAATACTAATTTATTTGTTCTCCATCCTAATAATGTATTAATGTGTACCTACTATGAACCGTCATCGTCAGTACAAAATACGTTGGTGTTATATTTTTCGTCAAGCAGACTATTTTTATGA
This sequence comes from Aphis gossypii, assembly GCF_020184175.1. Taxonomy (NCBI): domain Eukaryota; kingdom Metazoa; phylum Arthropoda; class Insecta; order Hemiptera; family Aphididae; genus Aphis; species Aphis gossypii. Next base: position 8,293,795 of record NC_065533.1, on the reverse strand, counting down.
CACTAATAACTTATAATTCATACTATAATATAGTTATATGTTTTCATTAATAACACTGCATTAAGGTTCTGTCAAACAGAACCTTTATATGCATACTATATTTTAGTTTTTGTAGGTATAACCATTTTTCATTGTTTACATAAATTTTACATATGATGGATATTTTATTTTTCAAAACATAAGTCACAGATACATTATCGAGTAGTTATACCTAAATTATAGGTGTTAAATGATTTCAAATGTGCGATTTTATTAAATTAAAAATAACGTTTAATTATAGACACCATTTTAGTGTTGCTTTCCGAAATATTCCAACGGTGTCTATAGAACGAATAATCAAAAAATAAAACACAAATACCACATCCACATGACATATTATTATAACCTTGTGACATACCTACATAATAAGCCAGTATGTTAGGTTATTGCATAAAATATAAATATATTTAATGATTTCAAAATAGCACTATTAAGATTAAAATGTGATTAATTCGAATAAGTTAGACCAAATTTTATCGTATAATTTATATGATAACAATGTGTTATAAATTATAATAGGCTATAAAAGTTAACACTAACAGACAAAAAGTTACAAATCTGTAAGTTTTATTGGCGTATACATACTTCAGTAGTTTAGCCTATGACAGACACCTGGTACGGGAATATTGTACTTTATATCATTATTAGGTCTTTGTAGTTTGTATGTAAGCTCAGTACTAAACATGGTCTAGTCAGTCTACACTCTACAATTCATCGTTACATAGGTCTTAATGTTGAAAGTGCTAAAATTATACAAATCCTACATTCAATGATACAAATAACTTTGTAATAAATGATTTATTTACAACAATTTTAATTATAACAATGAATTATATAAATAAAAATAATAATAATTCATAACTAACTATCTACCTTAAAGCATCCTGCACTCTACAGATGTAAATATATAATAGGTAATAATATATTTATATCTTCAGCTTATAATTAATTTGTTAAATATTGAAAAATATTTAACACTTTAACATTGACACGTTTGAGCATCGTTCTCACGTCATACTTGTCCGTAATCATTTGTTATTCAATACATTATAAAAATTAATACACAATTATAAGTAAATAAATAATAATTAATCAAATAATCAAATAATATATTTGAGGTTGTTAAGCACCCCATAAATTTCAATTTTAGGCGCTTATTTGATTTATGTTAGAAATACCGTGCATCGTAATATAATAAAATATTTAATAGTTTAGTGCGTAATCTATCATTTTATTTAGGTATGTATGTTTAATGTTTATAAACATTAAACTTGCTTTAAGTCACAAAAGCCATAAATAGTTGATATTTAGCTATAGAACATTTTAGTGTGCATTCGTTCATACAATAATATTTTATTGCTTTAAATATTTACATTATTATTAATTACTATAGGAAAAATACCTCCCAGTCGAGTGTATACTGAAAAACATTAATTTAAAAAAAACACATGTGGCTCTGCATTGTTTCGATAAAAAAATACTGATAACGACTATGTTTGTTATTGTATGTATGTATGTATGTATCATGTATGTACTATTTTTATTAGATACATAATTAGACTTTAGTTATTACTGCTTAAATTTAAAATGATTGGTATAAATAATGTTAGTGGTACATAATATTTTAAATTATGCTGTTTCTGGTTATACTTATTTAATATTATTTGTATTTAACCTTTAATAACATAATAATATATAGTATTCAAATAATAAAAAAATCAAAAAAATCATGAGGGTTGAGGTGATATTTTATAAAATGTCCACAATGCATTCGCAGTTACAGTGCACCGAATATTTTAATTTTTAATTTCAAACAGAATAATCGTTATTATATTTTGATGACATTTGAATTAAATATGTACAAGTTTTATTTCAGCTGATAGCTGTAGGGTATAGACGAGGTCTCGTGTTTTGGTGGCAAAACCGTCTCTTCCGAGTATACAAGATTCCAATATTATGTTCATTATCGTTTAGGTACTTATTCCTTTATTTTTCTCCGTCCTTCTCCATCGTATTGCATCATAAGTAAACATTTGGTTTATTATCAACTGATGAAACATATGACATTTTGTCACACGTTATGTCACTGATGTGTGTAATGTATAAATAAAATATATAATAATATAACACCGATGTTTATTACTAGTGATACGATCAAAAAACATTATTCGGTGTTCATGAATAATGTATTTAATGAATTTAAGATTTCGATAGGATTTCTGTATGAATAAAAAATGTGAAATAAATTTAATAATTCACTCTAGCGGAAACTACGCAATTTTCAATCTTTGTAATGACGCAACATGTAACTTTTAGTTCTTTTTTTAAAGGCCCGGAATAATATTTTCCGCTGTTACGCACATAATATTATACTCTGCTCTTAAACTAAGTAGGTTTTAATATAAAAGATTCCTCGTCCCGCTCTAAGACGAAAATAGAAACGCCTTAGCGCTTACCTATATACATTTTATATATTTTTTTACCTTTATTTGAAATAGGTACTTATATATGTATACACTTTATACATATATAAAAAATGTTTGGCAAGTAAAAAAACTCCATTAGGTTTACACTTTTACTTTTTACCGAATTTCTTTATAAAATATTATACTGTAAATTGAACGCGGTGACTTAAAATTGAAATATTATGTTATTATAAAAGTGTTTGATGTTTCAAAAAGTAATATAAAATGTTAAAATTGTTATAAGAATTTATTTTATTTTTAAACCTCTATAAAGAGAAAAAGTTGCAGATTTATTACTTTTCGGAAAAATGTAACAAATAACATTTTTTAGCCATTGTCGCCCACTGTTCTTATTACGCTACACGTCACATAGACGATTTATAAGAGAAAAATAATATTACCGTCACGTATAACATAATAAACTGGGAGAATTCCTGTTTGTTGTTGACAAGTTTTTCCTTTTTATATACATATAGATAGAATGGGTTTTTTCATAACGTTATTATTTTATTTTGTATTCCGAACAGTTTCCATTATTATTTTACTCCTGTTCGCGTCTAGAATCCTTTGTAGTTCCTCTTATTCGTCACCGAAAGCACCACAAATAACTCCGGCTGCCATGAAACTAATATTCTACTTAGGGTCCCATGAAAAGACTGACGTCGACGGGCTTCGTGTTTTCGAGTGCTGAATTGTATCTCAATTTCAAACAACAATAGGTATATTTAATGATATACGTCTCCAATACCTTTCCACACATATTATTTTCAATATTTCTACGTTTATTTATTTTCATTTTTGTCGAGCTTTTTTCCCATTATAACAAAATCCTTTTGTTATTCCTACCGCTATTTATCGTACCTACTCAAATAACGTTGAGAGCACAAACAACGCCGGGTGATAGCATATATAGGGTATGGCGGGCCGCCGGTTTGGCGTCGGGAAACCTTTTACAGGGGCTTTGGACGACCGTCACACTGTCAACAATGGTTATTGTTATTATTTTTCGCACTACGTATATTTACCTACTATTATTATATGCGCGTATAAATAAGTAATGCATTCCCTACTACGCACATCTGTCAATAGAAATTGATTTTGAATGCGCTGTGTTGGTTATTGAATTAGTTGAGTGGAGTTTGGAAATTTTTCAAGGATTCCTCATTAAGAGCACACATTTACTACGCAAAGGTCTATGTAAGAATTAAAACGCGTCGAATGAAATAGATTCTATATCAGGTTTATTCCGGTGCACAATACACAGTGTATGTAAATTAACTGTTATGGATGTGATTACAAATTATTTCATAACAATTATAATTCATAACATAGGAAGTGTTAAAGAATGTCTTAATATTATTGCATAAATTTAATAATCATAATAACATTAATTATATTTATCATTTCCTAAAACTACATAATTTGACAAAAAACACTAAAAAAATTATAAATTATAGGTAATAACTAAAATATAATTCTGATAAAAAATGTTTGGTAAACGCATGCGTATTTTAAACAGTATACAGTAAACACATAAATTTTTTTATTTAATTAATTATTAATGGTCAAAATTAAAAATTAAAAAAAAAGAATTAAACATAAATTCTGTTGAGTAAAATTAAAATATAATAATAATTTCAATAAATAGTAATCATAATAATTAAAATTAAATTGATATAAAAATATCTTATACTAGGTTGAAACTTAAAAAAAATATATATCATAATATATACATATATATTATATATTTTATTAATTGTTTCTCATAAATACTTGTAAGGTACCTACCAAATTATATAATTTATACTCGTACAGACACAGTCATGGTTATTCTATAACATATAATTATAGGCTTTTGAGATATAATTTATGTCGATTATTTATATAATGTATACTCCGAAATTGGCTATATTAAATTTAATAGCCCCTCGACTTACCTCCAATCTACCTTTTTTGGGGAACGCGAGTAATATGTAGTTATATACATACAGGGCCTGATTAACCAATAGGCTTAGTAGGCTACAGCCTAGGGCGCTAATTGGTCAACGTTAAATTGGGGGCACCACAACATTTTTTTTTTACGAATGTAGAATTTTTGCTAACCCTAGCCTACTGGTGACCAACTCCTTAATCAGGCCCTGTATACATACACATAAGAATACACTAGTTTGTAAAACCGACGACCACACCGTCGTTACACACGACAGTACGGCAAACACGCACACATACACAAATACGTAAAATATTTTTAAATATTATTATACGACTACGTGTATAGGTAAAAGCGTTTCGGAAACACATAATTATTAATACAATTTTTAAGATGGTATATTTACAGGCGATTATTTGGTTCCACTCCGGTTAACTTGTCTTTATGAGAGTAGTAAATTATAATCGGTGCATGTAAGTACGACGATTAGGTACCCAGCTACATATTTGCGTAATACCTAGCACGCGCAGGCACAAATCATCTATGTAATAATGTATTTAAGTATTCAAATCCAATTTTTTTTTTCTATCAAATTTATTAATAATAAGTATGTACAATGAATAAATATTATTTCTGATGAAAAACAATGAAAATAGTCTTCTTAAATAAAAAAATAAAAATATATATATATTTTATAATTAATGTCTATAATAGCAAACAAAGTAGATTATAATTTAGAAATTTACAATTCACTTTCATACAAAACCATAAATTAATTCGTATAAAAATGTATTTCCGACGATCGGAAAACACTTTCAATTTACTACAACAAAAAATCTAAAAACTGTACTTTAAATAATTATGTAAAATAGTCTAATATATTAAATTTAAAAATCTGGAAAAATTTTTCTGTAGAAATCGAGTTCGCTTTATTCATTGAGTATACTACTATAATGGATGTATTAAATTATAGTTCAATCATAAAATCATTTAATAAAAAATTAAAAAAAAAAGCGATTCAGAAAAGATTATATACATACCAGCTTATTTTTAGTCTATTTCTTTAAAAGTATTTTATAATTTATTTTAGTATTTAAAATATATATTTTTTATTAATAATACGAAAATTGAAATCATAATGAAAGTTATAAATTAATTTATAAGTACAAAATGATTGGTGTTTTTGGTGATTTTTGTATAAGCACATAGATAAAATAAATATATATATATATATATATATAATATGTCAAGTCCCAATCATACATAATAAAACAATATTCTAAACCAGTGGTTCCTAAACTTATTTTTCGACGGTGTCCTTTTTTAGACTAAATTCAGCAATAGTGCCCTACCGCGCGTAAATACACGAAAAATATCAACACTTATTTTTATTTGATAATCAGTTTTTATAATTTTACTGAACAATATAAAGCATAGTCGAAATTAGACAATTTTATTAGGACAGGCCAAGTGATAAATATAAAAAAAAATTCTAAGTTTTTAAATTTTATTTTAAATTCTACTAAGTCAGTATGATGGCCTGACTAGCCTGACCCGTAATTTCACCCATAATATAAAGCATATAACCGACTTAAAAATAATACATTTTTATACTAGAAAAAAATATTAAATTTATGTATTTAAATTTACTCAATTTACGTGGTTATTATCGAGTCCAAATCAGAATACACGAAATCATTTTTTTTTTTTACAAGATTGAATTTGAAATTAATTAATATTACAATAAATTATAAATCATTGTTTATGAGTCACGGTGCCCCAAAATTTCTCTCGGTGCCCTGAAGTTTATTAAGAAACTTAATTCAAGCGAGAGATTGGCGACGGCAACGGAGTGTCAAAAACACAAACCCCATGCTAAAGGCATAATAATAATTATTAGGTACTTTACCGACAACGAAAATGTTTCCAGCAATCGAGATATTGTTATTGCTGTATTAAGTTTTATTATAACATCGTGATTGAATTCCGTTGTTGCGGTCCTTATATTCAATATTGTATTATATTTAATGTTACTCATATACCTATTATAGCCCCGTGGCGCATAAAGCCACTCAGAAACAGACAGGCAAAATATTAATTATTAATAACAACAACGAGATCGTTTCACGGCAGCCGTCAAAATCAGGTGAAGAGGTAGTAGTTGGGGAAATTTTCGCGATAATTATTCAAATTATTTATTATATGTAATTGAGTCTCCCGCGTTTAATCAACGCCACTTTTCCTTTTCTTCGTTTCTATTATCCAACTTTTCATCCCTTTCTTTCTATCTTTCTCTCTGTCTTTCTCTTTACATACCGTGATCTGTCTAAATGCTATTCCGTATACTTATACTCTCAACATCAACTTGGGCGCGCGCGGAGTAACTCAAAAGCAGGCAAAATATTAATTAAGTATTAATTACAACGAGACCGTCTAATGGCAGCTGGTAAAATCTGGAGACGAGGGAGTGAGCGTAGTTCGCAGAACTTTTGAAATTATTATGCAAATTATTTTCTTATTTAGTTGAGTTATTCAGTTCATTTTCGGTCTCTCTCTCTCTCTCTCTCTGTTTAATTATTCACATTAACTTATCCTTTTAACCTCTCTTCGTCTCTGTCACTCTCCCTCTTTTTCACTCACTTTCTTTCTACACGCCAAAGTTCACGGTGATGGCGCAGAGCAAGGAGTTGGCAAAACATAGGTTTCTATTTTCGTCAATTTCATTGTGTTTGCGTGAATTTCATGCAAAATCGTTGTTTTATTATACTTATATATTATAAATAATTCAATGAAAGCGAAGAATTCGTAATAACTTTATAACTTTAACCGGGCGTGCATGTTTTTTGAACACGAAAATAATAATATTACATGCCGACGCACCGCCGTAGAATAAATTACTCGTTATTCAAAATTCAACCCAGGATTCACTTTATTTTGGCATTGTGTTTACGTCCGTTAACTTTGGCTAAAAAGTTCCAACAAAATTTAAACACAACGAGTATATTATTGTATACAATAACGTACATATATGACATGTAGGATTTTGATCATCGTTTTTGACTTTCAAATTTCGATTACATGTACCACACTTGTATGCACAACACACTGCTGCTGTATTATTTAGATAACAATATTATTCTCCGCCTTAGGTCTCAAACTTGATCGAAAAGTTTGAGTAAAGAGGGTTCGTTCATTCGTTATAGCACCGCGCATACATGAATAATACAAATAATGAAATAAAAGGTTATAGTCGTGCACTGACGATCAACTATGGAGTTGACTTTAAATTGTATAATCGTTGGAAATTGAATTGTACATAAGCATTTTCGAAACAAATTTCCATATTCAATTTTCATATTTCATATTCCGAATAGTTTATGAATTATATAAGTATTTAAAGTTTAGGTGAGCGGAGTGAAGTGGAACGAGGATACCCCGCAAAATGTTTTTCTACTATTCCCCACATATAATTTAAATACATATAACTCATAAACTACTCATCTGAATTTTGATTTGTATACTTCGTTATACTCCGAAAAATATTTTACTTCATAATATGATAATAATATACGAGTACCTATATAATATATAAAATATATATAAATATAATTTATGATATAATTAAAAAAAGTAACACTTAAAAAGTTATAGCGATAATTAAATATATTTTCTTTTAATTTTAAAGTAAAAAATTAAAGAAGACACTCAATACTTTTTTCTAGTATTTGTTCATTTTTAATTTATATATTTTCTTGGGTAGGTATTGATGTTAAAAAATATTTCACGCGTATCTCTAACTATAAATAAATATACTGTGTATTATATATTGCATATTTGTATACATAAATATATAATGGTATAGATTATATCGTTGTCAATGACATAAAAGTTCGGTGACGAATAATTTCGACTACCATATGACGGATTCGCGGAGAATGACTCACTTCACCTACAATGTTATAGATTACATTACATTATTTTATATTCAGCAATACACTTCACACAATATTATGTGACATTATTCACCAATCAATCACAACACTATCGCATTATTGAAATTGCACGCAGTGAACGTGTTTTTCGCAATGCGTCGTCGTATTGTATATTGATGGGGTGCATATATCAAGATTTTAATTTCCGATTACGTTTCCGGTTGGACGTGAACACTGTACTTAATATATTCGGACGACATAGGATGGCGAAAATTCTATACCATATACGCTTTAATGGTAATACAAAAGACGAGAGATTTGTGGTTTGATTAGTCACACAATCATTGACAAGCACGCATTCAACTTTCAACATAATATTTGTATGAACACGCTGCCGTTCGACCATAACAATATTATTTGTATATTATATTATATTATATCATTACAATCTTCCGCCCTCATCAATCACCTAGAGAAACAGAACCTATAATTTTCAGCTGTCGAACGTCGTCGTATAATATAACATGATCACTCATCTTGTACAAGTATATAGACCTCGTAAATTTATGAATTAAAAAAGCCTTTCCTAAAGATAGATAGGATTATAAATTTATAAAACGGAATAGAAACATTACGAAAAAACCATATTAAATATTTTTTTTCATTTTAACTTGTTGAAAACACATTTTTCAAAAATTATTTTTTGTTGTTATAATTTTATAATTTTACTTAGTTTTTAACTTTTTTCAATTGAAACATACAAATTTAATATCTTATTCTGTACAGAATATTTTTTCGAGTACTTTAATTTTAGACAAATAGTTTATGATCTATATGAACCTGTTAAAATTTAGTTAAGTACAAAATCTTGGTTAACTACTCCACTCGTCTAAATTTTAAATACCTGTTACTAATAAACTACTAGTTCAGAATTCGATTTTTATAAATCGAAATACTCCGAATAATATTTTGTAACGGAATATGAAACCAAAAAGTATAATATGGAATTATATAGTATATCTGAAATATATGTATGCATGCAAAGTGGCTAAGGAGAAGTGATAGTGTTGTGAGTATTTGATAATGTTTAGATAACAACTATAGAACAGTTTACATTTTCCAGGGACATATTATTTAGTTTTTCTTTCTTTTGACAATTTTCTCAAAAGCTACCGGTAAGTATAAAACATATTTTACTGTTCAAAGTGTTCAAAAGATAAAAGGGTAAGAAATAAAAATGAAAAAAAAAGTGAAATAAAAATGTGTCAGAACCTAACTACGACCCTCTCGCCAAGTTGCCGATACATCACAAACCTTGGCTGAAAATGTCAAACCCGCCACACTAAAAGCAAACTGCCTGGGGAATAAAATTTATAAATAATTCATCGACGGCAACATTTTATAATCCCGGCATACAAACATACGTCGTAGACGTATGTGTGCTTTGTACAATCACCATTTAGATTGCTCTCTGTGGGAAGTTGGGAAGTCTATTGGCAAACACACGCGACGAGTGAGTTTTTGGGAACTTTCGATTGCGGCGTATCTATAATGAGTTTTCTTACCCCCGAGGACTAAAAAGTTCAAACAAAATTTGACGTCACTAGTACACACATCATTATATACTATAAAATAATATAATAATATTATATGTGTGCGTGTGCTCATGTGTATACTTACATATTATATACATATAATAAAAATATATTACTCTATAAATAATTCAACAACCGTTCGTGTCAATCTTTTTATTTCGTTATGTTTGTTTGTCAAACGCAACGCAAAGATTTCGAAGTTTTTTTTATTCGTGATGCTGAGGAGAGACCTCATGCGAATGGGAGATGAGAGATTGACGGGCGGCGGTCGTCACAGGCAACGAGCACTTTGACGTCATCCTGGCTGCTGTAGGTTTTTAGTATTATTAAATTTGATATTGGTATAGTTGATACCTACGGGCTACGCTGTATATTTTATCCTTCTCAGTGGAAATATTATTTTATATAGCTTATATAAACAAAATCTCATTGAATTTAAATTTGATGGTCGTTGAAAATAAAATAAACTTTCATTGGTTATTGACGTTTTTTATATTATACGCAAAAGACTGATTTATAAAATAAGTAAAAAATTAAACACGTACATAACACATAACCTTATATGTATTCATTTGTAACGACTATTTTAATAATAAAATACCGAGAACAATCAACACTATTTATTAAAGTCATAATAGAATCATAATACGAACGAGACGAGAAAAATAATTGCATAAATATACAAAATTAAATTAATACAAAATAAGTAGTTTTCAAAAATGGTTTTGGTTTTAATTTGTTTCATATTGTTAGTCTTACTTGATCTGAATGTCCATAATAATATAACAATTGTATTATACTTTCAATACATTCTACTTTATGGCTTCATCAAACGTTTCAATCACAGAATATTTTTTCTATTTTTTTTTCAAATGCTATTTTATCAAGCATTTTTAAATGAGCATTTAAAATTGAATTTACAGTGAATCCTTACGACAATGCCATTATTATGTACTGTTAATTTTTCTTAAAATATAATTTGTAGCCATTTAATATGTTTCAAAAATTCAATTCTAATATACGACTTCAGTAGTTCAGTGTGTGTATCGAATTAACTTTCAAATTTAATACATTACAAAGTGCAGTAAATAATAAATTATTTTTGAAAATGTAAAAGACGTCTTATAACATTTATAGTATACTTCATTGTCGAAATTAATAATTGTAATACAAAAAAAAAACCCATTGAAAAGTGTGGTTAAAACTGTTTTTAAAACAAAATTAATTAACCCTTAAATTAAAAAAAATATATTCATATATACCTATATTCCAATAAATTATTAGTAGTTGTTGAGATGAAAAACTTTTTAAAAACGCAGACTTGTTTTTGTTTTATTATCTAAGGTCCACACTAATTGTAATAATTATACGGTAGACTATTAAACCAAATATTCATAAAGTAATTGCACCTTTGTTCTATCTTAACCCTTTTTAAAAATTATTATACCATCATTATAAACTAAAAACAAATTGCTTTTGAGCCATGAATTCATATTTATTAAGACCACCTCTTTAAATTTCTAGTTTTAAGAAATATACATTTTAAATATTATTTTTTATCCAATAATATAATTTTAAAATTATTTCAGTGATATAAATCTATTTTATATACTTTATTAAGTGTTGGACTAATACATTATGATATTAATATATTTATTATTAGCAGACATTTTAGTGATTTTTAATTATATTTTATTATAAATTGCTGTCACATTTTTAGTTGGTATAATATAATATGTTTAGTATTATGCATAGTGTTATAAATAATATTATACTTCTATTATTTGATTTATTACTGAAATTAAAACAAGTATAATAAAAATGATCTTAACTGTCACTAACTTAATATTTAACTAAGGTAGTCTTCAACTTATATTTTAAGGTTGTGTTGGTTATAAGATAACAAAACAACTGTTAACACGGGAACTAATTTATGGTAGTATATTTTACGTTCATTAAAGCGATAAAAGTATACCTATATATTCTGACATAAATCTATGACTCTGAATTTAATCATGATAATAATGTTAAGTAATCTATTATTTTATAGACAAAAAAACATTGTGGTTTCAATAATACGAGTATATATTGAAGTGTTTAACACTTAAGTGTCAAATCTTGGAATTTTTTTTCATGGCTGTGGTTTTGCAGTTACCGCATTTGCAGTAAGTATTCGACTCTTGATACAATAACCATAACAAGTGTTCACCGTGAGTGGTATTTATTTTATTTAATAAATAGTATATTTTTTATGCACTGGATGTAAATATTTTGTATACGTTATAAATTATAATTATATATAAGTTTTAAAAGTTATCCAAAGAAATATTGCGAAAGCAAAATTCAATTTTTAAATTACACTTAAATAACACTCTTAAAATTACATTTTGTTGGGACCAAGTTTTTTTCGTAGAACAGAAAACTGATTGATTGTGTATTTTTTTTAAATATCGTGATTCAAAGTATCTAAGTTTTACTGTATCAACAGCACTAATGGTATTATAATATGCGAATAAAAGTTTTTACCCGTTGACGTCATATAGCCAGCGCAGTAATCGGATTACGGGTGAAATTCTATAATAAATATTATGATAATGCGTTGTGCCCGTAATACGAGCTACTTTTAATAGCTTTTGCGTACTTTCAGCTGCATGTCAGTAATTGATATGCGTTGGCGTGTTTTTGTTTATTTTGGAATATTATAACAGTAGCGTGCGCGGGCGTGTAGGTGAGTGTACATTAAATATTTTATGTTGGTGAAACAAATCTCTACGGTATTGAGAATAATTATAAAGTTTTATAATACGTTATGATGTATACCTACGCTAAGAATTTTCGTGGAAAATCTTTTGGCATTTCAAACGTTTCGACGTCGTTCGCTGCGTTACCTACGGGCGTATAGAAATATTGCAAGATCGCGAGCGTACCTATGTGTAATATTATTTTATATATATAAACGAGCTCAGCAGGCCAAAAGAGGGGTTGGGGGCCGGAGATTAAAGAGTATAGTATGGCGTATAGGATGTATATCTCAGTGTCGGAAACATGATATACTATATAAACAATATAAGTATATATACACACATTTACTTAACGTTTAAACGCCATCGCCCTCGTGTGCCGTCGGCAAGAAACTCGGCCGCGCATATATGTTTTGTAAATACTGCTTTCCTTCCCAAATCCGTATACACGAGTACCTACGTTGTTTACAGACGTCATAGGCGCCCGAGGAGCAAAACAGTAGACTTGCCGGAAGTAGCAGTAGGGTTCCGTGCACGGGCCACCGGACGTCGATCGAAATATTAGATATACGCGCGCAGCAGTCTAAAGCCGGAAGGCACACTTTGATGATTTTCCACGCAATATGTATAATATTATACATGCTATTACATAATATTACAGTGAGCTCGTACGCGTACGCTGAAAATGGCTCTGTTCGGAATCTAAATCGTATTTTCATTTCAAGGAAAACATCAAAAACGGTGTATCGGGGCGCGTTTCTCTCGCGTCATCATCCCCAACCACGTATAATAATCGCACACGAACGTGGCGTTCGAACTCTATATATGTATATTATTATTAGCAGTTAGGTAAGCCATGGCTTGAACTTGAACGCTATAATTCCGCGTGTTGGCGCCTGGGGAGTAATGTTGTGTTACGAGCAATAATATTGCGGGAAGGGGCTGCTGTACAACACGCAAACCAATTATTTTACTCGAACAATACAATAAATAATATATTACTATAACATACCTATAACCCGGTTTTCCTGCCACCTGTACGGACTTTTGAATAATAAATAATATTATGTGCGTGCTTTCGATATTGCCGTTTATCATCTTTTCTATACGAAATGTTTACTGCTCTTATTGTGTGTATAAAATATACCACATAGTGTAGTACTACACTATACTATACGAAATCCTCATTTAACGCCTGGGGAATTTCGAAACGTAATATTTTAATAATGTAATGAAATGTAGACATATATTTTATGAATTATTATAATAGTATAATATAAGTATTCTGTTATTTTGATATTTTAATGTGCGAGTTAACCATCGATTTCTTAGAAATGAATACGTATTTATGTGATACACGTACTTGCCGCTTATAAACTATTGTAACCAATTTCAATTACGATGTTCAAATTTTTATATATCAAACCACTACGTTAGATTTTATAAATATAGTGCAATAAAAATAAAGTTTGCAATACACTGCGTATTAAGTAAGTAGATACCTATACAGAAATATCGTACGAATCATTTAGATATAATTTTCATAAAAAAAAAAAGCAATATTATATTATATTATATTTGTACTTGATTTTTAATAAGGTATGGTAAATATTATTATTGGATTATTATAGCGCAGGTGCCAAAAATTGTATGTGTGTAGAAGTGGAGCTTGATAATATATACTATATTATTGTTATTTAAAAAATCTCATTTATTCTTATAAGAGGGAAAAAATCTTGAAATATTTTACTTAATAATAATGTTAAACTATGGTATTTAAAAAATAATTAAAAATACATTATTTATTTATTTTTTTTAATTTACTAGTACACTAGCTCGGTATTTTACTGACTTCTTTTAAATCTTTAACATTTATATAATTCCTAACTATATTTTTTTTTGTAGTTTTTATTTATTTTTTAGTTAAAATATAAATAATATACTCAGTATTCAACGAAGAATATTAAAAATGGCATTCTTTTTTTATGTAATACCTAGAAATGTAAAAAATCAATACTACATAAATTAATATTAAATAAAAAATATTAAAATGTAATTTAATTCAACAATTATTAATATATATCTAGTTTATAATTCACAAACTTAAGTAATTATATAAATTAAAATTTCAATTTATCGTAACATAAGTCGTAGTCAAAGATTAAAAGAAAAATTAATTTTAATAAATTTGAAAACAAGTAAAATCTTTATGTATTTAAAATATAAATATATTAAATTCATTAATTAATGAAAAAAAATAATTAATTAAAAATATTTTTATAGGTAATTATTGTTATTTTAAATACCTATAAATAAATATAAATAAAATATATAAATATAAAATACCTAAAGAAAAGTAAGTAAATTTTTTTAGTATTTTAGATGTTTAAAATAATGTTATGTATATATATATTTCGTATGATAAATTAGAGTAACACAACAGATTGTATAAAATAAAATTCATCATGAAATAAGTAAATAAATAAAATAAAACAAAATAAAATAAAAAGTGCCATTCGCCATTCAAAGGTACTCCAAATAATATTCACACCGTTATAATAGGGATGTACTTGACTGAATACAAAACCTGGGCATTCATTTTTAATTTTATATATTATATATCTCCGAGCTATTATATAGTTATCATCATATAAATTATGCTAGCCCTCATCATACCTCATGTCTTACTTAATTTTATATAGAAAAGATATTTTATAAATATTTTATATTTTATTGGTTTACAAAAAAAAAATTCAACTTATATTATTCAACTTATTTTAACTTTTACTTCCACGAGTAGGTACTTTGTTCACCCGAGCGTTAGCGTACACTTAAAATATAATAATAATTAAACTCGCTTCGTATCCCTCCAGTCGTCGTCACCCGACGCTTTTGACGAGAGAGAATATTATTCTTACTCAAGTAAGAGGTTCGCGTGAATGTGATTGTATTATACAACAAAGCGTCACGCACAAGTGCACATCAGTGTATAAGGACGGAATTTAATACGTCCGGCCACTAAAATAATATGCTAATAACAAAGAAGCAATGGAACGAACTTAACATGGAAAGGTCTCATAACTGATATTCCAAATGTGTGTACAATTTTTGAAATTAATTTTTTCGACACCTTAAAAGAGGAATCAATATTACCGAAAGAATATTCATTAATATTATAATACCTCTATTTAATACTATATCGTATAACTAATTTATATAATTTTATATCAAGTCCCTATGGTACGCACTAGAGTGTTTTCAATACCTTATATTGTGTTTGTGCGGTACATTTTTTTCAACAAAGGTGTACCGGAGCTCGGGATTTGTCAGTATTAATGTAACATCTCTGAAACATCCCTCGGTCGAGGGTGCAAATTAAATTGGACGGCCACCGCCACAAAGAGCGGTTGGTCGGATAGAATAGAGATTTACCGCGGTACACATGTCACCCCAAATCGTTATTTATGGGACCCGATTGCATTTGCAATTATTATTTCGTCTCCACCGTCGGCGTGTTCAATCGTTCGGACATATTATATTATAATCTTTGAGTGATCACCGCCGGCCCTTCCAACACTTATTTATATATATATATAATATATACGTACGGTATACGAAAGCATCGGATGTCGTCGTCCGAGGTTTAATTGTATAGAACGGTCGTGATAGTTATTAACGTACATTTCTATAATCATTTATTGTCCAAATGACTTATCGATCGTTAATCATCGTCATATGTATGTGTGTGTGTGTGTATGTGTGTGTGTCGGATTTAATCAATGCGGAATCGGTCGGTTTTCCCTCGAAGGGAAGGATTTGAGGGCGACAAAAGGTTTTCGGTCGTTCGTGCGTCAGTTCGAGCATTGATGATTGCGTTGTTTGTAATCAAACGCAATAATGTTATACCTACGTCGTATAATACGTGTTTTCCAATTATCATTACGCCGTCGTCAGCGGCGCAATCGAACGGATCAACAAATCTCATCGGTCTTATCGTGTCGTCCCTATATATATATATATATATTGACACACGCGCGAAAGCAAATTGTGGCCGAATTCGACCCTGTCGCTTCTATAATTTATTCACTATGTGACCAAAGGGTAGTCGTATAATATTATGTGTGCTTTGTATAGGTTTAGCGAAACGAAGGAGATTACTCACTGCAGGACCCCGACGGACAGTATAATATGTCATGTCGTCTCGGGGCCTTACGTTTCGTATAGGACGTTAATGTTCAATATAATACCGTATTATCGTACTGTCGCCGTCCGCCAAATCTCTCGCGGTTAAACACGAATCAACGAATTCCAATCCGTTACCTATATGTTCACATTAATAATTGCGCAACGAAATCTAGTCTAATCGAAAATACCTTCGTGACAGCTGTAATCGCGTCCCGATTACACCGGGGCTTAATGATACGTATGGGTCGTCTGTACGGGGAATGAAATGTTTGTTCAGCCAACCGCCAATATTCCGGTGGGATGGTTCTTAGAGTTTGATATTTGTAATCTTGTGTATTTTCAATTATATAATATTATTCTGTGTATGTATATCGCTTCATCTGCGCGCTGTGCAATCTATTACGAATCTAAATCCCATTGGCGTCGTTCTCCTACGTATTTTAGTAATCCTCGACTATACGCTCGGAAGCTTTGAAATTTCAATCGTGGCTGAATTTCAATCGAACGAAATGCGCACAAAGGGATTTAGCCGGCGGGGCGCTGAAAAGGTCTCATGTTCGTCTACCATGTTATTGTTTATCTACGTTTCAATTATTGTTATATTATTACTGTAGTAGTCCACGAAATTACCTATCTAACCTAAATCTCTTGTTGTCGTCTAGATCCGTTAATTATACTGCAGTACGATGTAGCGGCGACTGTAGCTGAAACGTACAAATTATTATTAATTAAAATCTCGACGTTGCATCTTATATAGTATTACCTATGTGTAGATGATCGGATCGGTACGTATACACATTATATATCCCCTCTCTTCATAACAAATTGATAGTATACGAATTAATTTTATTCCACGAAATTACTAATCAACTGAAATCTCTTGATGTCGTTCCGATCCGTTAATATTATACTCCAGCACAATTTAGCGGCAACTGTAGCTGAAACGGTTAAATTATTACTAGGTAATTAAAATCTCGGAGTTATATCTTATATAGCAGCGTTTCTTAAACTGTGTTCCGCGAAACCCTAGGGTTCCGCTAAGATCATTTCAGGGTTTCACAAAACTTAAGTGCTTTTTTTTCAAAATTTTCAAGAAAATAATTTTAAGAAATTTAACTAAAGATTAGTAGCGACTAACGGGAAAAAATGTTTTACGCGTTAAATTATTGAAACAAAGTACAGAGTCTAATTATCGAGATGCAATAACTAATTGTTGAAAGCTTAATATAAGTAGCTAAAAATCTAAAAAAAACGTAGGGGTTCTACGATTAAAGTGAACGTAAAAAAGGGTTCCACGGACAAAAGAGTTAGGTAGTAAAGGTTAGGTTAGGTTAGGTAGTTAAATAGTAAACGCTGTCTTATAGTATTATGTGTAGAAATTCTTAAATTCCTAAATTCCTCTCTCCTTTCATAACAAATTGACAAAATATGAATTAATTTTATTACTATTAGATATTTGTTAAATTGTACGTATTATTAAAATTATGTATTCATTTTATTAAAAAAAAATTATATCCTATACTAAACATTTTTATGTAATTTTACAAAATGCATTTAATATAAATTTTAATAAAAAAAAAAATAAATACTATAAGTTTTTTTAATTCAAAATAAACTTGAATATTGGTTTTACAACATTGGTAAAATAAGATTTATGAATACAAGGTTCACCTATTACCTATATTATGTTTTTAACGTTATATTTACATTTTTTTAATTTTTTTAAATATATGGTTTTAAGAAAGTATAAAATTTAGGCAAATATTGTGATGAAAATACTTTTTTATTCGTTCTCTCATTAAACATATAAATATATAATATATCAAAGATCAATATCAAAAAATTTAAATTTGCGACTATGAACATTTTTTATCCATCATACATAACTTATGTATTATCTACAAAAACTTTGATTAAATTTAACTGATAATTTCATTAAATAAACTACGTAAATAGAAGAATTTGTGTAAGTATACATACACGTGTTATACTTAAAATTATATAAAAATTATAAATTATATTAAAGATATAAGATAAACTTCATAGTTTCATACTAAAATTATTTACATTATTAACTTTTTTTAGGTACTTTATTTTTTTTTTACTTATTTTTTATAGAATTATTAAAAATGTCTTTATTATTATTAAAAAATATCAATTTAATATTCATACAAATAAACAATTTATAATAATATACACATTACACACTTATAAACTAAAAATAATTAAATAATTAATAACCAATAAAAAAATCGGCCATTCGACGTCAATAACCGACACGTCATCCTTTTATTGATTCTATAAATTATAAAATATCTCATATTACAAAACGCGTGGTTCCATAATACCATTTTTGTCGTCGACGCCAATTCGATTACATTGAATAATTTTTGCGTCGGGGGCGTTTAAAAAATACAATTTTATACTCGTCAACACGTCATGGTAATCTATTGATGAGATCTGTTGTCCGCGCAGACCGTGGACGTATAGACGACAGAATCAGTGGTCCATCTATCTCTTCGACTATGGAGTGCGTCACGCACATAATACATAGAGGGGCGTCGGTGGTGCGGGATGCTGTAGACGGACGAGCTTTTCGCGGGGCAATCGTGTTTAATTATCGTTCGTCAGGCTTTGAGTCGTTATTCATATTGACACGTGCACGATTTTCCAATTAAAATCTAATCGAATTTGTCAACACCGCGTGTATAAGGTTTCGGCGGTGTCCTCTTAATTCTTATCACCTGACCAGCTATCTCGTCGCCTCAGTGAAAAGCGTGAACGCACGAAATAATAATTATAATCATGCAGGCCACCGCACGGAATTCAATTTTACGGGGAACGGGGTTGCCGCAACGGTGTGCTTGTCGCCCAATCCGCGTATTTATTATACATAATGTTATATGTTGTATTATGTATCTACCGAATAATAATATATTGTGTGTGGTGCGTGAGATAAAGTACGGGCCGTCACACGAAAAGCGTAGAACGCACGTCACCGCAAAAATAATTATATGTACCTACGAATAACGGTTTCAATTTTCGGCGCTGTATATAATGGGACGTTGACGAGGGAGGACGACACGACGCTTTGACGTCATACCTACCACTCCGCCGCCGCACCGTTTGTATAATAGGTGTGTCGCAGATATTAATATTACAATGTGCAGTGTACCGAACACAATAATAATTCTGAAACCCGAGCGATAAACACGTTTCCAATTAAAGGCACAAATTAAATTTGCTTTCACGAGTACTTTGTTCACCCGAGCGTTAGCGCACACATAAAATATATATAATGATTGAATTCGCTTCGCATCCCTTTGTCGTCACCCGATGCCTTTGACGAGGGAGAATATCATTTAAAGTAAGAGGTTCGCGTGAATGTGATTGTATTATAAGACAAAGCGTCGTCACGCACAAGTGCACACCGGCTGTGTATAAGGACGGAATTTAATTCGCCCGACCGCTAAAATAATATGCTAATATAACCAATAAACAAAGGAACGAACTTAACACGGAAAGGTCTCTGTAAACTGTAAACTGATATTCAAATGTGTGTACAATTTTCGAAATTAATGTTTTCGACACCTTGAGAGAGGGATAGATATTACCAAAAGAATATTCATTCGTCGGTTGATTAATCAGTAAACGTACATAATATATTATCTACAATTTTATTTTAATTATTATTGAAACTATAGCAAAATGACGATTTATTAACCATAAGAAAATATTATTAAGCTTAAAAACAAAAACAAAAAAATGTGTAATTATTATTACCTAGTTAGTGTTTTTTTTTTTTTATTATAATTATAGATTTTTTGTCTAATGTCCATATTATTACATAATTATCATAGATCATAGTGCACAATATGAAATCTCAAATCTGTATAAGTAAAATTTTTTACGGTGATGTATTTTATGCATAATATAATGATATGTATTAATACTTATATTTTGTATTATCGCATGAATAATTCTAAAATAAAAATAATTAATTATAGTTATGACTTCACTGTCGTGTAATGATAATATATAATGTATGCAATGTATATTATATAAAAATACAAAAATATGAATATGTAAGGTTAAGTTAGATCGCATGGGTCGTGCAAATCTTACATAATAACTTAATCATTTAATAAATAATGATATCAAAGTCTAGGTACATGCTATATGTAGTTAAAAAATCATAACTACGTATACTTTGCATTACAAATTAGGTAGTTATGTCGTATCATAATAAGACATACACTAAATAAAATTAATTAATTGAGTAGTCTATAAAAATAATATTTCTTTAAACTTATATTTTTTACTAGTATAATATTATTTTATGTAAGTACATATTTATTTATTTTTCATAATATTTTAAATTGCTAAAGAATAAAGATTATAATATAATAACTTAAAATTAATTTTGAGTTTCTATTTTTCGTATAAACTTTATGATACTAAAACTGATATATATGTACAATAAATATTACTATATTAGTTATAATTTAGAATATTGGGTACCAATAGTAATTTATTTAAGTTTACACATTTTTAAATAGATACCCGTATAAAACTATATTTATACATAAAATGAATATAAATTAATTTAAGAATTCTGTTAAATAATATTTTTTGAGCGTTGCTTATGATTTTTATTTTAATAATGCAATTATAAATTATAATGATGATTTTAAGTGCATTATTTTCCATTTCAATGAGAAATTTAAAATCAAATGCGATAGATTTCATTACGTTTTTAAATTTATTATAATAATATAGTGAAAAACAATAGAGTGAGCGCAATGAACTGGTGATCGTCGCTTAAATCACAATTGTTTAATAAAAAAGAATAATAGGTAATCATTTAAATCAATCGTAACTATATGTAGGTATATTTTAATATTCGACGTGACGTAAACAGCGAATTTCGACTTTTTATTTTTTCGGGAACTAAGATTTCGATGAAAATAATGTAATGATTGTAACGAAATATAATTTTCAACAACGATCCTAAGCGTTATAATATGATACCGTCGTTTTCGTGGTTTCGTATGGGGGTGACATCTGCCTTATTATTTCACGAGATCATATACTAAAATATCGAGGAATTTGTTTTTGTCCCGTGAAAGACTGCCGTGGTGCCATTAGAGATGTTTACCCCACTCACTGAGATATGTATACCCATATATATTATATATATACACATACAGAACGTGATGAGTGTAGTAGGGAGTGTAGATAGAGGGTACATAATATAATACGTGAATAATGTACTCGCTCTCAAGACGAAATCTCACGTTTCATTCCATTCGCATGGAAAATCTTCGCCTAAGGCACAAACAACCCGTCGCGCCCGTGTGTGTGCGCGGCTCGTCTCCAATACCTTTTATTATTCGAAATCTCTTTCGTGCGGTGCTCTCCTCGCCGGACGACAATGCCCGTAAATCAAGAGACTGCGGTCCGGACGGTGAGACAGATGTGACGGTTACCGTGGTCGCAGGGTGGTAGCAGCTGTCTCTCCCTAATACCCATTGTTCGCACGACCGTACAGTACGTCGTGTTTTCACATTATTTTTCCCGCCATCTTCAACACTGCACGGTGTTGCTATATTTTATTCGGACAGAGTATACTTACACTGTATGTTATTTCGCGTCGCAAAATAAATGTTATTCCGTTCAATGCCCATTATTCGCGGTGTTTATGATGTGCACACATAATATGTTATTCGTATCGTATACATTATCTCTCGTCTTAGCGCTAAAAGCTCGGAAAACATTGTCAAACAATATATTACACTCACCAAAGTGCGCGCACACACATAACTCACACGTTATGCTAGGTATATTATTATTATTATTATACCATCCGGCAGTACCTACATTTACGCCTAAACTCGCCGTCGTATATTATGTCAACAGCCGTACAACGCTCGTCACTTCAACTCAAAACCCACGAAAAAATTGTCATTCAAGTAGAATTTAATCGACATAATCAAATTATTATATTATTTCAGTAACACGAAAATATACGAATTAGTGAATGTGTCCATAATAGTATAACAACGACTGTAATGCAATTCATTTTGATATCCGATAGCTCGGTATTTTTTCCTCCAGTTTTGAATATTATTACATTCTTTCCGGCAAAATATTTTTATTTTCCTATAATATTTCGACATTAATACATATTTCTTTAGTAAAAAAGGTTAATGTACTATGTATTTATTATGAGGCAATCGTATTTTTTTAATAAAGAATAACGATATTTATGTGTTTTGAATTTATGAATGAAAAACCTTACTTAAATGTAATATGAACCCATGCGCTCATGAAAGATATCTTACGTAAATAATAAATGATAAAATATGTACATAAATACATTATTTAAATTGGAACATTGTATATATTATCTTGGTTCCATAGGAATGGTAAAATAGACAAAAAATATAAACATTAAACATAGATTACTATTGTTTTATTGCATTATAATAAATTAATCATAAACTGAACTTATTTGAAACAGTATTTTATTTTAATAATACCATATATTTATAATTATATCTTTTTTTATATAATATACAAACCAAATAATATAAACATAGTATTATTATTATGTTTTTCAGTATTTTCAATTATTTTTATTGCTTAATTAGCAGTTTAATCTGTTAATTAATTTCTATGGTCTTTCTGTACGGCTGTACTTATAATTTAAAAATATTATATTTTAAAAATCGTCATTCGTCGTACTTGTCAAATATTATGCTAGTCATCAGAACTATACTGAATATACGAATGCACGATTATTATATTGGTTTGGTGTACTTACTAACTTACACAAAATATTTTTAAAAAACCAGTTTAGGGTACTTATATTTATATTGTTTTTTTTGTGTACAATTGTTATGTTGTTTACCATATACATAATAAAAATAAAAAAAAACCGGGTAAATCTCTCGTTCGCAAGGCGTTGATGCTTATTTTGAGCCACCATCGTTGTAACCTAACCTAACCTAACCTGCACATGCAGCCTAAGAAACACATAAAGAAAGACCGGTCTGTTCAGGCCATTATAATGTGTAGTTTTCGAGAATAATTCGAAAGCAGTCAGTGCCTTTTTAAACGCACCCCTCGACAAAAACGACAGATGAAAAAACTGGTCACCACCACGGGATATCTCACATGAATCTAAAAATCGAATTCCCAATACCAAAAACGATGCATCAATCCAAACAACAATCAAATTCAACACAATAACTAGTTATACGTTTGTAATATAATAATATATTATATTATTTTAATACGAAATTTAACCATAATATAATATATTATATTATTTTAATACGTAATTTAACCATAATATAATTTTGATAATCTTGTGTTAGGTAAATGTTAAAAGCAGCAGAGTAAACATCAAACAAATTTTGTCTAAGTCAAATCCAGATGCTACCACTGATCGTTTTATAAATTATAAAAATTAAATTAAGTCTTTTGAAAAACAGCCGGGTTATTACAATTAATAAAATGGTATTTGGGCTTGATCGCTTGACAAAACTATATAGTTGTTATCTACTTTTTTGGTTAAACAGATTTAAATTTTGAAAACGAATTTTTATTCATTAAAATTTTTAATACATATAATAGTTTATACATTTCCAAAAATCATGTATGCAAATAATAATAAAAAAAATATTTTCTAATAAAATTATAACATTGCTTTTTCATACGCGGTATAAATTTATAGATAAAATAAAGACTATACCTTGTCAGTGCCCGCTACCGAATGCTTTATTATAAAAAATATAAATGAAAAAAACAATATGAAACAGTCGTTAAAACGAATAACAAAAAAATAAAATACGATTGTTATATTATTATATAGGGAATTATACTAATATTTTATACATAAGTGAGATAATGCTCTCGAATACTTAAGAATTTAAACGAACGACGTGAATCGTTCAGCCGAACTTATTATCATATAGTATGCACCACATGAGTAATAAACAAATACCTACCTTCATCGTTGCATTACCATAAATTTTAATGTTTGGGGATTATTGGTGGATGAGCCTAACGCGTATATAGTTGGCAGCTGCACAGTGCACATACTGTGTGCATGCATAATTTATATATTACATAAATACATAATGTTACCCACTAATGTCTTTTGAAATAATAAAATAGGATCCAAATACCTATAGGATATAATACGTCTATACATAGTACTTATAGTACGTAATATACGACGATATTAAAATGCAAGGTAATTCTCCCGGTGGTTTTTTTTCGTTTTCTTGATTTCGTTTCTTAATCGATGTAGCTATCCTGCCTATAATTTAAATTATATGCGTAATGCATTCCTAAGTTAGGGTTGACGGTATTAAAATACCTATACCGATACATACCAAATACCAGAGGCATCATTTGTGATATGCATTAACATTCCATATGCGCTCTTTATATTTTACAGATTTTTTTATTGAAATTGATAATCACTTATCTGATATTTGATGGACATTATTGATGGCTTTAGGCATTTTTAAAGTAATCAACTATGACTTTAAAATCCGCTAAGCTATAGTACGAGCTATATGCTAAATTTTGTGATGAATTTAAATACTACGTATCTGACACCTGTTTACTTGGATAATTTTTCATTAACTTTTAATTTCAACTCAATGAGGTATACAAAAAACTATTCTGAGCGGAAACGATTTGCTCGCTTATATTATCAAGTATAATATTTCATGTTTTGTTTTTTTGATATAATTGCTATTAAAGTCATTTATTTTACTTTTAATATTACGGTAGGTTGACATAGGTACCTGTATTTTTCCGAAAATATTAAATTTATTATATTATTAGTACCTACCTATTTAATTATTGTAATAAAATAATATTATATTGTTATATTGACATTCGACTTCTATAACTCAAAATAGAATAAGGTCTTTCTGTAAATACCGTATAACAGTAAAAATAGATGTATTATACAAATAAATAATATCTTAAAAGAAATAAAAATTGCATTGTATATAATACAATACATAGTTATATAATTTACGAATACGTAAAATGTACAACAAATAATGTTAAAATAAGTAAATAAATTTAGTCAAAATCTGGCTTAATAAAAAAGTTTCTGTTTTTCCTTTTTTATTTGTATTTTGAGAATATAAAAAATAAGTACTGAGAATTTTTATTTTTTACCTCTCTTTTAAGTACAAAATAAGTTCAATTTTCTATCCAAAAATACCTTCAAAGTTAAAATTTACTTGTAATATACATATATACTTTTTTTGGACATATAGTAGTATGCAATGATTAATGGACATTTCTATTCTAAATATTGGATCCATAGTTTGATCTCAAAACTTATCTACTTAAATAAAATATCTAAAGTTACTACGTTCATTAGGTAGGGCAAAAGTTTGATATTTATTTAGTTAAAAGAAATTGTACACTTGTATATATTTGTACCACAAATAAAACTTGACTACTTTACTCTCTACTGCACTTGGAAAAGTTGTAACAAGATGTATAATTATAATTTAAAAACCTTGTAAATTAAAAATGAAATTGAGTCATTTAAGTTGCTGTTAAATAAAAAAAAACATGATAAATTAATATAATTTAACATACTTGCAAGTACCTAATAATTATTTGTGAAATGAAACACTCATTTGAATAACAATAATAAAATAAGATTATTAACTTTCTGTTTTTTTCCTATTATTTATTTATATAAATATATACAGCAGTTGAAATTTTTATCTATTTCACAAGCTTTAATAACCTAACGAAGAAAAAAATATAAGTATCAATAAATTTAAATAAATAATAATAGTATATAATTTGTAATTCATAAAATATGAACTTGAACTATAAATATAAAATATGTATTCCAAAATATTATCTCTGTTCAATTAGTGAAATATTATCAGAAATATAATAATATTCAATTTAAAAGTAATTATACAGCGACGAAACACTTCTCATACTACCTATATTACTATCAATACCGCCGTCCTTAAGAATTGTGACGCTTTGCAGGCGAAAAATAATTTTGAAGCCTACTATACATTTATATATTTGTGAATATGTGCTTATAGGTCCAATTTTTTTTACTTTTTATATTTAATATCAATAAAATATTAATATATTTGTATAAGTTTTAGATCAACTTATCAATAATAGATATTATAAAATCTACCAAGCATTTAATGGTTTTAAATATTTATTAGTTGAATTAATCAAGTTTCTATTTTTTAATCAACAAACTTTAATAAATTGTAAATTGAAAAATATTAAAACAAATTAACCTACATTTTTACAACATGTCCATTATTTTGAGTAAATGCCATTTTTTAATAACTTTTTCACAATTATCGGCATGATGAATGCTTAATATTATACGGATTCTAGAAATACATTATTCATTCAATATTATTTGTATATATTATATAAACTTTAAACGTGAATCTAAAAAGTTCTGTTTTTATTTATAATTATTCGATAATAATAATATACAATCATAATTCATAATAAATAAGAAAAAAACAGTAATATAAAAAATAATACAAAAAGGTCACATTTTTTATTGTGAGCATTTATGGTAATATGTATTTTAATTTGATATTTCATTTTGGCAATTATTTTATTACATTTTAAAAGTTATTAAGTATACTTTTTTACGGTTTCCTTCTAAGAACAATTATGGATTTATAATAAACGAAATTAAAATTTAATTTAATATGTATTTATTCATAGTTTATATTATGGCTTGTAAAAATAACTTTGTTGACTTTTAAAAACATTATTCTCTCTCTATAATTTTAATTTTAAATTTATATCAGATCATCAGAACTTTATTCATAGTTTAACAATTGTCATTTGATACGATGATTGTTGTTATATTTAAGTATAAATAAATAATAAATAATAAATAAAATATCAATCATGTCTGCAGTGGTTCAGTATAATCTGTCTAGTTTTGTAATATTTACTATAACAATAATGTATGCAGTTTATTTTAGAAAGGTTGTATTTTACATTACATTTATTTTAGTTGAATAATTTTTTTTCAGGAAGGTATCAGACAAACCGTGGTATGTCATTGGTATGAGTAAGATATTATGTATGTATTCATAAACCAAAAAAAATAAATATAACGGTCGTGTCCATTTGCTTGTATAGGTAGTATTAGTTTGTCCGTTGTCAACAGTCGACGTTATATAATTTTGATAAAAATGGAAAATTTGAGGTAAGACAATTATTAATACAATATTATATATTATATTATACTGTTTAATGTAATAAAATATATTGGTACTTAAGTGTTTTGATATCTGTTACGAAATTATGATAATAATATGACGTACTTACCTACACATTTTAACATGAATGGTGGACGTGGTGGAATGGTATAAAAAAGGACGTCATTCGGTGATAGAACCCGACAAAAATAATCAATTTAAAAAATAAATTATTTCAATAGCTGACCTTTACTTTCGTTACCTATCCTTTCTAACCCACCGTCACTCATCACACAATAATCACTACTATTATTCACCTAAACGTTTCAAATGTATTACCTATATAAGACATGAGTATAAATAAATCGTACTACACATACATCTTTATTCGTGTGAAAATGCTATATTAGTATATTACGGTAATACTATTACCTATGTACTCTACTACAAAACTATAATAATGATCACATACTATTATAATACGTGTCCATTATCATTTAGAATTAAATGTTTGAATGGGTAGCTCAATTATGTTAACAACATTTTTAAGTTAGCTGTTTATTATGTACACTTAAGTTACACAGTTTTACACTAAAAGTTAAATTTTAGAGTATTTTTCATCTTAACAAAATTTTTATTTTTTGAATCCAAAGTTCAATTTTTTTAATACCTATATGCTTGTGTTAACACAATTAAACAATAATAAAACGCTATATAATAACAAGCCGTTACAAAATTCCATACGTCATAATGGATGTTGACACTTTTTCACCATAATTCTAGATATTAACCGTAGCCTTATACTTATTTTAGCTATCAATGTTTTTATCAACATTTTTGAATGATATTATTTATTAAACTTAAGTATATATTATGTATGTGTAAAGTGTTCTGTAAGCCAAACGATATTAATTTATTGTATTTTATAAAAGTTAATAAGCTGAATATTATATTATAAATACTCATTATATGTTTAATCGATATATTATATAAACGTGGTATAATACTGGTTTTTAATTTTTCAGAAATTTTGTAATCTTACAATTTCATGATGGTTTAGAAATAGTTAATAAAAACTGGATAATTGATGAGAACAATTACTTTTATCCTGTGGGAGTTAAAAACAAAAACGATTACTTCAAATTATTAAACACTATGGTTCGCCCAGGATATCACAATGATAAATATAATTGGGTACCGCATTATACATTCAAAATATATGGTTCTGATGGTAAATATTTTAAAAATTTCTAAATAAAAAATGAATTAATAAATAATAAACAAATTATACTTAGATTCTAATTGAATTAAAATATTCTTTTTAGCACATAATATGTTTATGAGGTATGATTTTAAATAACTATTTTTGACTAAAAGTAGCAACTGTTATAATTTATACCTATATTAATATAGCTTACTAAAAAACAAATAATAAGATGGAAAATATATTTTCAAGTAGGTATAATACATAAATATTTACTGTAAATATTTTGAATTGATTTTTTTTTTCATCAAATATTTAAACAATCGTGTAAGTAGCACAATAATAAGTTTAGGTAAACTGATACAATAATAGAAAATACAATATGTACCTATTAGGACACTGTTATAGGATACATTGTGTAAGATAAGTTTATTACATTTAGATTTAATTATTTTACATATTACCTATTCTAATTAATATAATCATTTTTTCGTATCCAAATATTATTTTTATTAAAAGTAAACAGTATTTGATAAAATGTTTTAAAATAGTATAGCTTTTGTATTTTCATTCTACAGATGTGTTTGATAGAGCAATGAGTAAATTAGCACTGGTAAAACATTATAACAATGTCATTTATGGGGCTGATTCTAAGAAATCATGTAAATGTAATGGATGTGTCAACAAATACTACCCTCCACCGACTCCACCAGAAGAAATAAATTCACACATTTTCGAAAATAAAAAGAATAACAGTGTGCCTAAATCCAGGCTTTTGAAATTTCTTACGCCTCTACCGTGTTTTATGAAGCAAAAACCGACCACCGTTCCATTTCCATTTCATAGCAGCATTACTACTAACGTCGACACTAAAGAACTTTCGGCTGATAACTTAAACAAAAATGTACCAACCACTTCCACTCAAAATTTGACTACAACGATTAACCGTAATAAATATATTTTGTATTTATTTATTTATGTATAATATAGACTATATGTACCTATATATTTTAGATTATCCTAAAAAAGATACTCCAGTATCCAAGCTTTCAACACGTATTACTCCTTCCTATGGGTCAACGAAATTTAAACCATTTACTGCTAAATTTCCGCCGAAAAGCACTACCAGTACCAGAAATATTTCTGGTGGTACCATCAAAGACAATAAGCCAGGTTTTTCCACTCAAAGCACGACGTCTCCGAGTAATTTTATTTCTTTTAGTTGTACCTATAGATATAAATGTACAAAGTTAATTAACACACGACGTAATGTATTACTATACTACGCATCAATGATATTATTTACTGAATTCAATAGCTCAGACATTTTTTAAGAATGTATTAAAAATGTTGTTTGGGTTAAAAACATATTTGGGTTAACTTCAACAGTTAATTGAAGTGCTTTATTTGAGGTGGGTATCGAGTATAATACTATATAATAAAATATATATAATATTATAACTCTTACTAACTTATGTATGTTGATTTTTTTTTAACAAATACTCATATTAAATTTACTACGATGTGCGATTATATGGCCATATGAGCACGTTTTTATTACCTATAAGTATTTTCGGTATTTCAGCGATAAAAACCAAGTATTCTGTATTGTTTTTAATTTTAAATTCTCAAACGATACCTACAGAATAAATATAGCAAATGATTATTAACAAATATTTTGAAAATCAATGATCAAACCAAAGTTAAGTCCATAAACTCTATAATTACCAACTATTATTTTTTACATATTTAAAAAATATCATAATATGTTCATAACTTCTAATATTAAATTATTTATTAATTATTGTTTATAATTAATCATATTAAATTTAATGAGGATTTTGTGTTATGATTATAATTTTTTTTATTATTAAATTGAAAGTTTTAACGGTATTATAAACTTGAAATAAATATAAAAAAAATTACGAACTCACTGATTTTTGAAGTAAGTGCATGAGTTTATACATTTGAGGGTTAATTAAATACATGAAAGTGTATACACGTAAAATAGGAAGTTCTAGCTTCTAAAGTTGCGTCATTTAATTTTTTTTAATATGCATGGCTTATAGAGCAAGCCACTATTAATTATTCAGGACAATTAATTTATAAAGTGGGCCAAATTACTATAATATTCGATTTTAAATACGAAAATGTATACCCTGCGTGGTTTAAATGACGTCACTAATATCATTGTTATTTACGTAAAAAGGCGAAACTCACAAGCCTATCATATTATAGAATGTAGATATACGCCAATAACCGGCGAGGTACCTACTTATTTTGTATTTATATAAAATATATAGTCAACTAATACCTAATCATAGTATAAATAATTTAACTAATTTTTTAAAATAATATATGACATTATCTGTTAACTATATAGAGAATAATTTAATCCCACAGCTGGCTATGTCGGTACCAACACTAGATGTGTCCGATCGAACCAATATTCTTTGTAAGTACTTTTAAGTTGCAATTATTTTTTTTCATATATAAATATATAAACATATATGTATATAATAGCCCATCTGCTGAATAAAAAACGAAAACGGTTTAAAGAAAGTAAAATTATAAGAAATGATTTAGTTTTGTTTAAAAAAATAGCCAGGTAAAATGCTAAATAGGTACTCTTTCTGAAATTCTTATACCTTGTGTAGTCGTGTAATAAAACCTTTAAATTACGTTTTTAATATATTAAACTTTTATTTTAAACGTTTTATAATATTTTTATAATAATAAATATACATCAAAAAGGGAGAAAGTAAAGACTCACTAGTCTACTGGAGATGCAAGGCACTTTTTCTATATGAAAAAAAATGCTTCGTTCAACTTCAAAGGAAATTTATTAGAACAAATTGGTTTTATAATTGATACTTTTTAGGGGACATAATTGAAATTCTTAGTACTTTTAAAAATAACTTTACCGTACAGCATAGCGGTTAGCTATTTAAAAAAGAAAATATAATTCAGTTTTTTATAGTTGCCCTAAAAGTCATCATAAACTAAAATAATAATTAAAATATAGCGGTTATTACCTATAAAAAAAAAAAATAATTCGGGCTTTTATAGTTGCCCCAAAAGTCATCATAAACTAAAATATATATATTATATATATATGTATATATAGTTATGAAAATTAAAATATCATCACGGTAAAAACAGCCGAGGGGATTAGCAAACTTTATAAGGGGAGGGAACCAGCAAGTGTAGTGATCAGGGTGAAGTGAAGCCACCTAGTTATATCATAACTATTGCTTGTATTAATCAGACACCGTAAAGAGGTGTGAATAGATTCAAAAGGTTCATGGTATAAATAGTTTAAAATTAGACAAAATATTTTTAAAATTACATTGTAAAATTAACCATATAGTTAAAAACTAAAAATTATAAGTTTTAAATTGTACAACAAAATATCTTATCTCATTAAACAAAATATTGTTTTATTTTGTGTAATTGTTCAATTTCATCAAAACTTAAATTTTAAACACGCATAAAAATAAATTGTACACTGTAGTAATGTATTTTTGGTAGCTTTGAATTTTTATTTAAATCAATATGAGGAATCTTGCACTAAATTTCCAAACTTTTTGATTTAGAAAAAAAAGCTATACATGTTAATAAAATAAGTCAAGACAATAATATAAAAATATTTTATGAAAATGTTAAGTACATTATTATACTTACATCGTTACAAACTTAATCCAATTTTCTACCAGAAATTGCCCAAAATTATGAAAAACGAACCAATTTTTTTGTTTGTTGTTTTAAAAGTTCAAAAGTTTAACGCACAATTTTAAAATCAATATACTACGTTTAGAATCTAAAATTAATAAAATATATTTTAGACACAATTAAACATGTTAAGATGAATAAGAATTCAATTATTTCATTCGAAATATTTTAACATTTTAATATAGATAAATATCTTAAGTTAAAATTTATTTGTAGTTATTATGGTCAATAGTCAACATGATATATTGCTTAGTATTGTTTTTATAATATTATAGTACTAATTACGTAATATTTTTGTGTGTTTACAAGCCTACATTTAATTTCTATTATTTCTTACAGTTAAAAAAATAGTCAGTTTTGAACAAATCATAACGGACATTAATTTAAAAATTACAAGATCATTGGCTAATCAAGAAAAAATTTTCAATTTAATAGAAGAACTAAACCAAAAAACGTTAGCAGAAAAATATGTAAACAATAAGGTGACGGCAGAATTTGAAGACAATTTTACTTCGAACTTTCCTTTAAAAACATTTGACGATGTACTTGAATTGGAAAAATTATTGATTGAAAAACAAAATTATAAATTTTTGGTAATCAAAACTGTATAATACGTATAATATATTTTTTTCAATAATAGCTATATACCATTGAATGGTATAGATGTTTATTATTATCCTTACTATAGACTATAACTATTTAGCAAACTTATAATATAATTAGATAATTTTAAGCGTTTTATTAATTTAATAATAATGACTATTATCCATCTAATGATTAATGATTACAATATAAATACTGTAATATATCCCATTTAAATATGCTAAGCTTGCATAGTATTGTAATATTTTACTGTCTATAACTTTTATTATAATTCACTTGAGTTACATCTTACATATTATGTAACATATATTGTTATTACGATGGTTATGATAAGTATTTAATTTTTATTAGTAATAATTTATCACAATTTAACCCGACCATATAATGTGCACAGTTTAATTTATAGATAGATATAGTACGATATTACGAGTACAATTTAATGAAAGAATCGTAAACAATTAAATCATTTAAATCCGGACTTATAAATTACAATATATTAATTCATTTATAAGATTTTAGAAGCAATAAATTCACAAACACGCTGCCTTGATAATATGATATTTGTATTCACTATATTTTGATATTGTTTCAGAAAACCAAACTCTTATCATACTCTGGTGCTGACTTAAAATCGTTAACAATAAATATCTTGACGAGATTGTTTACAAATAACGTAGCAGCCAAAATAATGCTCTCGAGTTCTAACATTAAACGTTCTCCAACACTGGATGGCATGTTTAAAATCAAACTTCAAAACAAAATAATATACAAACTCGTTATAGGTACCTATTTTTTAAAATAATATTTTATACCAGTCACTATTTTTATCGTTTTATAATAAGACAAACCATTTTTCTATAATAAAATGGTTTACAATTAGACTTAAGTATACATATAACGTCGTGTTAATTTTTTAGTCTGTATTTCTAATCGTTATTTTTTAATAAGCATGATATACCGCCGTCAAACGAAATCATTTGAAATAGATTTTTAAGTTGATATTTAATTACAAAATAACAAATATAGTTAGGTAACATTTTATAAAACCTGGATCTAGTGGATTTTAATTAGTTTTATACTTCGACATTAATATAGTTACTAAAAATAACTAAAATACTTTTAATTTCAAATAAATGAATAATTAATGTCTTCTACATGACGGGGTAAAATTAAGATGTTATAATGTTAATTACAGGTATAAGACTTACGTGCTTCAATAAAGAACTTGTAAACTATTTTATTTTATTAAGATTTTTATGGAGAAATATTTAAATGTACCTAATAGTAACGATTGTAGTATGTTTACGCATAATTAAAATTAAATTTGTTTTTTAGAAGTCTTAATGCAAACATTCAAATGTACCGAAGAGCAGATTAAAGTACCAATTCGTAGCTGGTTAAAACAAGCCAAAGAAAAAAACAATGAAGTTAAACATAGCAAAAATAGAAAGCAATGAATTTATGATAAATTTATAAAAATTTATCAAATCATTCAAATGTTATAACAAAATAACGATGAAAGTGGTTTTTTAAAAAAAATTTAAGGCAACATTTATAAAATTATAATTTAAACTTATCTCTTATAAATACGAATAATGTATCAAAGTTTTACATCTAATTTAGGATTTATATTACAACATATTTCAACTGGATGGTGTTAATTTATATAGAATGTAAGAATCTTCTAATGTATAGAAATAAAATATTTAAATTGAATAATAATAATTTTATTAAATGGTAATTTTAAAAACATTTTGTGAGTAGTGGTGATTTTATTCAATATTATTTATATATTTTTATGATAAATTATATGTGATTAAAAATGTGTCACTATAATTTATAACTGTTTATGTTTTATGTTCGGCAGTGGGAAATGTTAGTTTACTAATTAAATTTTGTTGTTTAATGTTTATTGTACTAAGTTATTTTTCATTTTAATTACATGTTACTTATTATGTAAAACTCTGAAATATTGTTACGAATTCGTTATTAATTATTATGATGCAAATAACGACGAACAAATTAATATACACGATATAGTTATACTAATACATTATTAATTTTCAAGTGAAATATTCGAAAACAGAGACTTAGTAATTATATATTATAAATCCGACTAATTGTAGTGAAAGTAATTTAGCCAAAAATATTTTAACATAAACTTTCAACACACGTAATAATAAACAAATTAATTCATATTTTATATAAGCTATAATAATACCATACTTGGTCCTAAATTAATAATGTGTGTTCTAAAATAAATCTATATACAATTATAATATTATACATTTATACTACTTATTTATTACTACAAATTGAAATCATACGTCTCTTTAGCACATATTTTGCACGACGAGCACGCATTAACTATGAAACACTTACTATTAAACTCCTTAAAACCGTCGCTAACGAGTAATATACGAGTGTGTACCTTTTATGCGTATTGTGTGCATACAATTTTAATACAAGGCGCAGTGTTTGTAAACAGACGTATTTTGTTGTACTAGAACACGTCACTACGCGTCGGCTTGATGTGTAAAGCTAATCAAAACTGTAATGCCAAACAGCCGTGTGTTCTTGCCTCCTTTGAATGAATGGGTATTTTATTAACAATAATATTTTTTAATTGAGCATAACATAGTTTGAAATTGACATTGAAAACTAATTCAATTTAACTACAAGTAGAAAATTGAGCTCGCCGACATTGCAGTCAGCAGTAATGTGTTTTACTATTCGTTCTTCGTAATACAGAATCATATAGAATATGTTCAAATATTTTTTTTTTTACCATCACTGTTGGAATGACCATAGTATGAGATTTTTATTAATAATTATTACTGTGTTGTATAATATATAGTACACTATAATCTTATTTATAAATAATTTATAATTGCATAATGTAATAAGCTATATGATTAACTGTGATTTATTGAAGCACATTTTTAGCTTAGATATATTTTAAATGGTTATTAGCAGTTGATAGTTTTATCTGAATAACATATTATACCTCATATTTTTGAATTTATATATATAATTTATATCCCCTGCCGCCTTGTGCCGTATTCGGAACACGGCGGGGAGTCGATCGGTCGCGTCCATATGTCCCGTAGTTGTGGTTGTAGACATGTCGTTATAATACTTATACAGATTTACCACGACTTAAAATGCACCATAGGTTATTATCTTAAACCATGACTTGTACTACAAATGCACTTGTTTCTATTGTGGACTGCGTCAAATGACTATCCAAGTAAACGGTTAAAACTTGTTAAAACATATACGAAGTCATCATAATTAAAAAAAATCTTTTCCACTTTTTTGAAAATTAATTTTGAAACGATAATGAAATTGAACTAAAGTAATTAATTTTAAAATCTAATAAGGTCGTTTTCATGTAAAATTCGAGACGAATTCAAAATTTATCTTCAGAAATTGTAAAAAAAAAAACACAAAAGATTAGTTAAAACAATTTTCAAAATATTGATATTTTTAGCAAAAATCATATGTGGTAAATATGTGCTACATTATTTCTTTTTTTTATACTAATGTTACACTAATGATCTCTTACTAGTTACTACACACACGTTTATATGATACGTATGCAGCACATGGAAAATTACCTATTTTGAACTCCTTAAATGGTCGGTATATTCATTTATTTTTAGTAATAATATAATACAGTCACCGTATTATATTTTATACTTAATATTCATCCTGATAAGATATCCATAAAATGTAATCTACTTATTTATATATATATATATATATATATGTTTGATTTTTTTCTTAAGTTGTAATCAAAGTAATTTCAATATTGTAATTTTTATTGTTTATTAGTGTATAAACATATTTATAACAATTTCCACTTAGGTATCTACTTTTGTTACAACAATAGTTTTAAATTTAAAAATTTAATACATTTATTTTTTCTCCATCAAGATGTAATATTAAAAAAAATAATAATAAATTTAATGGTATGTTTGTATAAAACTTTAATTAGGTATTTGATTTACCGTCGTGGTTGAGCTTTTTCTTATTATTGATTGTTTTATTTACTCGAGTTTTGTAAAAATGAAAAATGTCTCTTCTATAATTTTAATACGACTATGAAAAATTTATGTACTTATACAATAATACAACTGAGAGGTATCATAATCCTAATAAATGCGCTCATGCGAACCGATATAATGAACTGCTCCCGGAATACATCATTCCTGTCACCTAACGATGTATACTGTACCATATAATTTACATATTATAGTAGTATAGCGTCGAACAGATATACGTCGGGATGTATAGGTATTTTCAAACAACGATCGCCATTATTATTGGAAATTGAAAATTCGCACCTCTCATCACGCTAATCGTATTTTCGTATACCGAAATAATAATAATGTCTGCGGTAATGCGTTTAGGTATCTAAGTAAGTAGCTATAGTGCTATATTACCACGTGCAATATATATTATGTGTATTTAAAACGACTTTACCGCCACTCGTTAACCTATACAGAACAGAATTCTATATCCTCGTGTAGGAAAATGCAATCACGATTCCGTGAAATTGACTGTCGGAAAAATTATATTTATGTTGAAAATTGTAATTATGTTTTGTGAATAATCCATAACACCTTATTTTTTAATACGCATACGCATAATTTGTCAATTTTTCCCTATTTTCATATTATTTTTAAAATAAAATAAATTTTATTTAAATCAAATTATTCAAATTAATGTGTTTTTTTTTTGTATAAATGCATATGTTTTTTTTTATACATAATATATAAATATACTATAGGTAAACCACATATTAGTTTAGGTATACCATAATTATTATTACGGTAGATCAAATATTGAGAGATATCAGTAACTATTATTCTATAGTATTTTTTTTACGTATTTAGGTATTTTTTTCATTTTTTGATTTACAAGACACGTAAATTATTAGTTTTATTAAAAATTATAATTATTAAAAATGTATTGAATTTCGACGTAACAATAATACGTAAAAACATCTACATGAAAAACTCAACTTAAAAAAATATAATGTATGTCTATATAATATAATTGTCTTTACAGTTAGGTATTAGTGGATAAAGCAGTGACTACCTCGTTAATATATAACTACATTATAGATACATAAGACACGAATGAATAAATCAAAATATGATTGAACTGAATTGTGTTATCAACTTGACTATACATCGAAATTGCATGTATGATAAATAGTTATTTCCGATGTATTTTTTGTAAGTTACTATAGCTACTATATTCATCAAGGTAGACGATAGTAAATACAATAATATTATGTATAGATGTTACATTTTCAATTCAGATTTAAAAAACTAATAAATAAAAACAATTATATTGTAGTATTTAGCTACTGCCTTGTTATTTAAAATAAATGTATTTAACTGAAAAGTAGTGCATTTAATTCATTAATCGTATAATTTGGATCGTTTTATTTTTAGTCATTAGTGGTACGTGGCTGATTAATAATAAACCTAAGTGGTACGCAAAAAAAAAAAAATTGAGAAACGCTGGTCGAAATATACGTCAAATTTACGCATTGTAAATTGTTTTATTTTAACGAAGAGAAATAAAAATGTTATTGGTAGAATCGCAGTAAAAACAAATCGAAACAGCTCCATCATTTTATATACAAGTATTTTTCTTCATAATGTATTTCTTTTTTTTTTTTTCATTTTGCTATATAGCTACTCTGGCGCGACCGACAAACAACCGTTTCCACGAACGCTGTACCACCCAAACCCACCCTCTCGTCATCCACCATTCCTTTCCGAATCCTTGTCAAGGGTATACGCGGCGGTAGGCGGGTGCAAGAGAGTTCAAACACGTGCCGAGAATTTCGGCGGCTGCAGCCCTGCAGGGTATATAGATAGGACCGGGCTCAGATACGCTAAATTATGTAAAGGGAGCGAGTACTTTGCCGCCATCTCTACAGGCCAGCCACCGCCCTCCACCGTTCGCGTCCCGCGACTAACGCCCGGTGCCGTATTCGATTTCAAATAAACCATAATATTCGCTCGACAAACCGTATGGCGTATATATACGAATAGAATTTAATAAGGAAAACGAAATAATATTATACGGCCATGGTTGTATAATATTATTACATTTTGGACATTTCAGTTGTCGTATAGTTATTATATTAATCTTAATGATACGAGTGTTTTCTTATAGTTTTCTACTGAAATTTATATTCGGCTCGGTGCCGCAGTGCATAATATAGTGTATATGTTTATCATAATGAAAACGGCAATTGTGTTATTAAGTTATTTCTTATTATTTTTATTTTCATTTTCTTCGAAGAGCAAATATAATTCAAATAATTATATTGAACCTAGCATTAAATTTTATAACATTGAAATAAATTATTGTTTATAAATATCTAACTATAAAATGATTTAAATTCTTTTGATATTTAACCACGAATATCGTCAAGATATAAATTAAAATGCTTATTAAAAGTATACTTATACAAAACAACACACGTTGTAAAATTAATACATTTCGATCAGAACCTAAAATAATTATTTAAAGTGAATAAAATATCAATACGCCATACACACAATATTATATATTATGTATGTGTATACTATACAAAACGTAGTAAATAATACGTTTATATAAGCCTGATATTTTTTCTTTTAGATTATAACCGTTTGTGAATGTTACATCA
Source organism: Aphis gossypii (assembly GCF_020184175.1). Lineage (NCBI taxonomy): Eukaryota > Metazoa > Arthropoda > Insecta > Hemiptera > Aphididae > Aphis > Aphis gossypii. The sequence goes on along the minus strand of NC_065533.1, from coordinate 8,253,414 downwards.
TTATGTGATATTTTCTTTATTATATTATAGTCGCTGATTGCCATACATTATATTCTCCAAATGTATGTCCCTCAATAATCTTCTTAACTTTTACAAAGGCCCTTTTGATTCGCAGCCTATAATATATCATCCTATTAATGTCACTTCAGGTCGTGTTTTCAACCATCTAATTTTATCAACAAGGCCAGTCTTTTACTTAGCTTAAAACGTATATCACGGCAGTATAAAATAATATATAGTATATCATTTTGTATAACCGTTAATTTGTAACTTTCATAAAGTCTAATTCAGCTTTTCATAAAGCTACTTAGCTTCAAAAACCTTAGTCTCGTAACGGCAAAGTAAAGCCGAAAAAACCAAAAGATTATCATAACAGCATCATAATAAATTATAGTTTATGTTAGTTTTCGGTGCATTATACATAATACATTATTAAGATTATACTTATAATATACTAAACCCTTGTAATTCCCATTAGTGTTTTATCAAAACGTACCAAAGGCTTATAAATGTAAAAACATTTTAAAAGTAATTAATTAAAAACAAAAACAAACCTTAATATGCATAATATTGTAATCGCATAAAGCAAATTAAACTCAATTACAAACATCTCCGTTTTAAAATTTGAACCATCGGAAATGCTTAATTCGTTGTAATTAGGCGTACAATACCGAAAAACGTTTTAACACGAATAATAGCCACAAATTGATTATAATTTATAAACATTAAATTATTATAAATTTTAATAGATGTTTGATGACCGTTTGGGAATATCTCACCCGGGGCAATAAATACCCATTGCCGACGTGTGTTAATGTGAGTGTGTGCGTGCGCGCACGCGGCGCGTGTGAGTGTGTCTGTGTCTGTATGTATGTATATATAAATAAAATAATTTTAAAAAAACCAATACTGTCTGTCGAGTAAAAAGTTTCGAGAATTTTTCATTAAATATTCGTTTTGGTTTAGAAAAATAAAACACGCAGTGGGTTTTTTGGGAAGTAGTTACTTGTATTTGTGTTATCGTTGGGTTTCCAATCACGTACGCATTCCGAGTATACCTTTACACAAGTATAAGTTTTCGACAGTGACGGATAGGATTTCAGTAGGAATTATAATACACTGATCGAAATGCCGTCATAACGCGAATAATATTATTATGTATTCACACACACACACACACACACACACTCAATACACGTGTATTCGCTTTGTTTACAGAGAATTTAATTATTATTTCGAATAATATCTTCTCAGAGACGGGTCCCTTTCGCTCTCGTGACCTTCTATAATATTCTATATTCTAACTCAACAATATATATGTATGACAAAATAATATACTGTATAACAAACCACCTGCACCGTCGCGCATCGGTCCGACATCGACAACGGCGATGACGATGCGGCGGGGTGCGGCAACCGTTGTTCCGACGTATAGCGAGCGAGCAAAAAGAATTCTATGGGGTGTTTTCTGTCCCGGCAGGGCGGTTGGTGGCGGGGTGGTCGATGGCGGGGTAGTTGAGACGGGGTGGTCGGTCCGGAATTTTTGGGACGGCCCGGACGCCGCCATCTGTCTATACTGCTAAGCTCGACGAGCGCACGCGCACACACACCCGTCGTGTCGTAATACTTATACGTTGTATTACACTATGGGCGACCCTTGCGGATTTATTATCCGCGTAATATGCGCACCACCAGCTCTTATATCCCGCAGACAGTATTTCGGCAGATGAAAATGTTTTTGAAATATTTTAGCAATAATTTTAATATATAGAACCGTCATAGGACGTGTTTTTAAAATCATCTGAAATATCGTAGAAACATTGTTATTTCGAAACGCTATTCGTCATCAAAGTTTATAAGTTTTAAAAGTGGCAAACAAAGTTATACCGTGTGACACGGGCACAGACTGTAGTCGAGTACTCGAATGTAGCTTATATATATATGTATATATAATACTACACTAAAGCCTATACAACAGACACGATTGTCCGTGGGAGATACATTTCTTCTCCTCTCTCTTGCATAGATGTCATGACTTCGGTTCATCTATGATAGAAATTAGGATCATCAGCAGCTTATTACTATAACGATTCAATATAAATGCTATTTAAGGAAAACAAAATCAACGGTTTTAGTTATTGTTTCTTACAGTTTACCAAAATATATTAAACATATTTTATTCTAAGAAATAATAATCGTGGATTTCTGAGTAAAGACTTGTAGTAAACGTTTTCAGAAATATTATTTAAAAATATCAATAATTATAGTGAAAACGTAAAATGTATATCGAGATTCGACGAGGACAAACCCGTGGCATTAGATATACGGTTTCGAAGAGTTTCTTATCGTAAATAAAATGCTGTAATTTCCTAGAATATCGTAAATCACAATATTAAAACAAACATCAAGTATTTCGTCGAATTTAATTAATTAACGAAAAATGAAAGTATATTATTGTTGATATCAAAAATAAATATTTTGCCATTGCACATTGATAAGTTTATTAATTATTATAAAAGGATAAAGATTATTTGTGACTCATGAATATTAAGTAGGTATTAACATATTGTCATGACTTACTTCATGAGTAAAAACTAGTAAAAGCTATTTAGTTCCTATCCATAGTATTAATGTATTAAATGGTTATATAGTATTAATGTGTTCTTATAAGTAACGACTAACGACTAATAAGTTATTATATTATAATAGGTAGTATTTACCCAATTGTTAGTTGCTTAAAATAAGTTTTGAAAACATTTTGACTTGACTTAGTAGCTGGGGGTAGATTGTATCAAGTATAGTATAAAACTTTCGAGTATACAATATACACATACACATTTTGATTTTATTTTAATATGATATTATTATGATATTCGAATACAATAAGTACCTATGATATGCCACGAAATCGAGTAAATTGTTATTACACGTTTTACACAAAATCCGTGTAATGGATAATATGTAATATTCGATGACGAGATATTCATGATCCAGGATCCAATTATAGAGCTTCACACAGCCGATGGAGTATATATCGTTATTTAGTTTCGGAAACCACCCAAGTCCCAACTGATTTCGTTGTTTCTGGAAGAGTAAACATTACAAATAATCATACGTTAAAATTACACAAAAAAAACAGTAACGAAATAGTAGAGATCAAAAATATATACACACACCAAATAATATTTTATGCATTATTCATAAGCACCGAACTACGATTTTTTTTTTTTTTGACCGTAATGTATATCATCGTGAGTATATCGTCTGTTTGTATATTATAAATTACAAAAATATAACCGAAGACATGATACATACTGCAGCTTCCGTATTACTCTCGCACCGATGATGTACAAACATAAAATATTATCTCGCCGCTCCACCAGATGTTTGATGTTTGTAGTGAATAATGTTTTTATATAATATTATATTTTGCATTTAGTTATGTTGGGGACACGAACGAAACCTTTAATATCCTACGGTCAATATCCAATAAATATTTATAACAGTATTGTGATTTGTGGATACAAGAAGGAATTTCTGTTATAAAAAATAAAAATAAATATTTTATGCTTGTAACCCACCCATGCCACAGCGCGCGTATAAATATATTATAAAAAGTAATAAATGTCCTATATCTATATTGTGTTGTGGATCCACAAAACTCATTTTCGAAAATAAGCCATTTTGTAATTTGTATCGTGACAATGACAAACACACCACAGATTTTCGGATTTTCCCATCGCATAAGCACGTTTGACGTTTTCTTTTTGCGATTTATTGGTCGACAATATACTAATACATATATTTATTAATTTACATTTCCTTCGTATGTTTACGGAGATTTGAGTTGTGCAGTTTGAATATCTGTACTATTGAACATAATATAATATACTAAGTTACTGAAAAAAAGGTTTTAAAACATCAATTGATTTATTTGCACACATTGTAAGCAGTTTTTAATAATGTATGTTGTATAATAATGTGTGCTTTTTTTACTATTAATTAACATACTTAAGAGCGATTAAAAAGTTTTCATCATCTTTTTATGAAATGCATGAACCGTGAATTTTAAAAATTGGCTTTCGCTATTTTATTGTTTTACGAGAAATAATTATTTAAATGTAGTTATTACTATAGATGTAAGTACGGTTTAATTTTTTTTATTAAATACGTCTTATTAGACGTATACCGTGGTTGGTGGTGCCGCAGATTGTTATCACTTGTTACGTCGAATAACTTATTTTTATAATAATTTATAATTAACAATCATATTTGTTATTTATAATTGTTGAATAGTTTGAAACATAGGTTTTGAATTACTGAAACATATTTGCATAATAAAATTTACTTATACAGTCGTGTGAATAATTATATACATTGGTCGGTAGATTCATTAGTCATTACCCGATTTTGAACTTTATAAAACTTTAAAACAAAACGCCAATAATCAATTTAAATAGTTTAAAGTAAAAAATATTTAAATATACAATTTTATTTAATTCTTTGAATTTAATAGAAATACGTGATTTATGCATACAAATTTATAGTTGGTTAAAATTTCTAATTATAAAATTAAAACCTATACGTAATATATAATTTAAATACAATAAAAATGATGTTCAAGAATATCAAATACACGTTTTAGATTTAAAATACATAAAAAAACCAGTTCAAATGTTATTACCTGTGAATAATTCATCAGTGTTATGCTCACCTTGACTGTAATTAAAATATGATCATCACTCTACACGCAAATCCATTACGAACATTACTGTATGTAAAATTTAAGCATTTCAACATTTTCTATCTTTATTATTATTGAAATCTGAAATTTTAAATGCGTGTACGGATGTACGTTCTACAACGTTCATAACTATAATAAATATATAGTATATTATTATTAAAATAAAATAACGATCGTGCATGTTTACAATATACAATTTAGGAGCGTACTATAATAACATTGCCACATTGGTACTAAAATACCTACCATAATTATTAAGTAGCTACAATTAATACGTATTCGGCTTGTGTAATGTGTATATAACATTTATTATATTTTTCCGTATTAGAATTGAAATTCACGCCGAATTTATTTACCTAAGGTTATATTTAGGTATATAGGTAAGAAATCATATTTAAAATATTCTGTAGAAAATGTGTGCGTCGTGTGTAGTGTATTAATGATGTTATTATACACGTTATATAAAAACATGGACAATGTCAATCAAATTTAAAACTTATAAAAAAAAATACCGAGCATAATATTATAATTTATAAACATATTTATAACGACAGCCAAGGGACAGTCAAAAAAAAAGTCGTACGGGCAAGCGTAAGAACACTAAGAACTGCTTTATTGTAGGTACAATAGGTGTCTAGTGGTACATTTTAGTGGATGTATTAAATTTGAATTCAATATACACGAAAATAGATTCTGAATGTAGACAATATTTCAGTATTTTTTTATATTTCTATTAAAATTTATTATTTTACTATTAATATTCCAGTAGGTTGATTTAATTTTTGCCAAAAACATTGTATTTATAAAATATTATTTATATTTAAGTATTATATAATATTATATTATATTTAATATTTATATACTCCAACACCAAATTATATTATTTTTACTAATTTTTGAAGTATACAAAAGTATCAAAACATAAATTAAATTAACATATCTAATTATAATTATTAATATATAAACTACCTAAATGTTATCCAAAATATTTATATTTTAATATTTTATTATATTAAAATTTACTATTAATTTTGAATTTTGAATTTTGATTATTTTTAAATTGTATTTGTTTTTTATAAATTTTTATGTAATAAATTATTAAATCTAACAAATTATATTGTATCATTTAAGTTATTATCATAGAAATGTAAAACGTACAAGTATAATATAATATAGTAGATTATACATATTATAATGTTTTTTTAAATAAAAGTAACACTGCTTAATGTTTTTTTAAGTATAAATTAATACTTTTTTAGTTGCAATAATGTATAGGTACTTGCATAATAAACTAAATACACGCTTTGGTATTTCCAAATCATGATTTCCCAGTTTAATGTAACAAAATAATATGTTGAAATGTAATACAAAAACGCATTATAATAATATCTATGATGTATTCTAATATTAAAGAGTACCGATCGGCTTATTAGTTATTATTGTAAAGCTACAACTATAATACCTATACCGGGAAATAATTGTTTGTGGTGTACCTATAAATTATTTAAATTAGTTAAATTATAGTAATAATATTGTGGTGTTCAGTAAATAATAATAACAATAATAACCACTATTATTATTATAACATAAATGTGATTCAAGATATCAAATATATATTATTAGTTATTATTAGTTATAGAAGGGTTTTACAATAATATAGTCTATATAATATTGTTATTTTGTTAGTACAGTAGACATATTCTTATACAGCGGCACAAAATATGCACAGTATAATGTATTATGATATTATACTTACATTTGTTGTAACTTGTGAGTTGTGAGGATATTGACGTCGTCGAAAAGATTGAAGAACAGTCGGTATTGTCTGTATAGCGAGTAGGACGCCGGTCGTAACGAAAAATCGGGTAAAATGGCATTAATTTCGAGGTTCCAGAAATATTCCCTAATTATATTAACATATTAATTGTATGCATAAAATAACTGGTTAAAGTATAACAATATATTAACGTTCATAATAACGATTATATAATGAATAGGACAAAGGACAAAAATCGGTACAAAAATATATATATTAGAATTAGAGATTTCTATTTCATGTATTCAGGTGAAATTAATACTCAAATTTATAAAATCGTTTATGTATTTGAAAAATCAGTGACACACTGACATTGATCACTGATAATAAATTATTCACGTATTTTAATTTTTTGATATTTAGGTACTTACGTTCATAATATCAGTTAACATTTTAATAATATAATCAACGGTTTCACATTCTATTTTTACCTCCAACTTACACAAAACATTTTCCGCCTTATAAATATTGGTCGATCATGTCCATACGAAAGTCGACATAGGCAAACATTTTTATTTATAAATTATAATAAATTATACATAATTCATATTATATTTTAGTATTAATAAAAATCCGTGAATACGTGAATAAAACTGAAACACGTAAACAGTATTGTATTGCGATAGTCATATTTTGTAGGTAAATTAAAATTTTTCATTAGTACAGTGTACGTGTACTTCGTGTTTACGTAAGCATTAAATCAAGTTTTTAATCGAGACCTATAATTTGAACAGCATAAGCTTATTATGATTGCTATCGCGTGTATTCGACTAAAACTCTAATATTAACAGTGTAATTACTTACTTATATGTTATATGCGTCTTGTGATTAGTTTCAGCATCATGAAAATACATGGGATAAAATTACAAATAATGTTAATGATATTTTAGTATTTTCGGTGTTTGGCATGGTTAAAATGTATATATTATTATTATTAATTATAAATCCAAGCAGTTAAGAACCACTGTTTTTTAAAAATTATTTTAGATTCTGTTTCGAGTGATGAAAGTATCGATCTTACGATAGTGTGTATATGTGTGTGTGTAAGTGTTTTATTTTTGTAACTATGTACTAAAGTTCTACACGATCAATTCGACTAAAACAAACTATTATTACGTTAACGAATTACAGTAATATTATTGATAACAATAGTTCCAATTATCCATTAAAAAACTGTAGTTTTTGTAGTTAGTTATAATAAAGTATTTATTATATACCTACTCACGGACTCGTAGTTTTGTTTGTGGTCATCCACTTTTCCAAAAAAAAAAAAAAATTTCCTTTTACCACCACTATAATATTATAATATAATTCCATTTTCAACCTCAACAAAATTTAGTTTTTAGATTTTGATAACCCCTTCTTATAAGAATTAAAATTTTAGACTATAGATTACGGTAGATAATAATATTATTTTCTCAATCATGTTTTTCTATATTAATAGAAAGAAGATAGGAAGAGATTGCATTCGCAATATCTACGTGTGACAGTTATTGACAATTAAGACAATGCATATTCCTGGTTTTATCTTTTATCGATTTTAGAATTTTGCATTTTAGTTTATATTATAAAAGTTCATTCATTGTAACCAATCGGTTAAGTTAGGTTTTCAAATTCACAGCGTACAACTATAAAAATATTAAGGTACTAGAGGTAACTATAATTTATAACAAAATAATATATTTAATTTTAGAATACAATTTTATAGTTTTTATTTTTTTATAATAACATCATACAATATATTTTAATCTATGTAATAAAAATGCATTGGATTTGTAATTATCATTAGATTATTATTAATTTTTTTTTAACTAATAATCGATTGCATACATATTTTCGTTTAATTTAAATTCATTTTAAAAATGAATGACAATTTTTAATAACTCTTTAGTTCACATATATTTTTTAATATAGTAAATGATTAACAAAATCTGAAAAGTGAAATTTGTTATGGTGGTAAATGTAAATACAATGTATTATTTAATTGGCGATAAACAGTGACAATTGTACATAACAATATAACATTATAATATTACACTTGACAATGACTTAGTCAAAAACAATTAATACGACGACGATAATAGGATATTCAATAACATCAAAATACCCTTGAAAAAATACTAAGGCTATTGACACCTTTATGTCTATGCATTAATGTAAAAATTATTGTGTTAAATTTTAATATTGATATTACCACTATAATACCTAATATACAGATAGATGACGACTGTATAATAATATTTATAACTTATAACATTATTAATAATTATTTTACGATGTCATAAAAGCTCTGTCGTGTCGCCTAACGCTTAAAATGATTATCGTCCATTGATGTTATAATATTATATTGGCGATGACGGTTGATGGATAATAAGTATTATTATTAGGTAGATACCATGATATTATTTTTTAACAATTACCAATTTAGCAGTCATTCGTGAAAACGGGCAATCATTATTCATTATCAAGACATAAACCGTGCAAAAACGAAAAAAACTGTTATACCAATATCACCGGGTTTTCTGCAACACGATCGCAATGACTCAAATAATAAATTGAGTAAAAAAAAAAAAATAAATATTTTTCTTTATTTCCATCCACCGAAAAGTAAACTAAGTAATTAAATAACTTATTTTTTATTCGACACGGACATTAATGTAGGTATTGTATATTTATAGTTTCTACTTTTTGTTTCAAAATATATTAATGAATGTCTTTAAAAATCAGGTATATTGGTATAGGTAAGTGTAAAAGTGTTTAATTTTTATTTTTAAAAAAGTTAAAATAAGAACTAATAAATCAAAAATGTTAAAAAACTAAAAAAAAAATAAGTTAAAAGTTTCTTAATTGAATTCATTATTGATACCTAATTCAAATTGTGTTATGGATGTATATATTATATTATATTTACCGGGTATGGCCATTATCCACGCTAAAAATAATGGATTATTTTATTATTTTAAATAATGAATAAAATAAAATTATCCTACTAGTCCAGAGTTCTAGGCCTTCACGCTTAAACATAAATCAACAATAATGTTGTTAAAATACGTGAAATCAATTAAATAATTTATTTCGGCACTCCACTAAAGTATTCAATTTATATTTATAGAGTTTAGTATTACAGAATATAGAATAAACATTATATTTGTATTTTGTATTTAGTTATCATATTGTTCCATCAGAATATAATCCTGAGGAACAGTACATTCAATTTACTGACAACGGTGTCCCATCCATTGCGAAATTTGAATAATAAATACAATAATATATACAATATACTGTTGTCGGATGGGATGATGCACGAATACAGCATTACTAAAGTCAATACTTCGCAGGACTATGTCATATACATAATATATATCTACATTCTACATATTATGTTTGTATAATACAATACCAGATTAAAATACCCATCAATAATCATCAATATTATTATAATATTTGTGTAATATTAATGAACTTTCCGTTAAGCACATATATATCATACACTCACCAAATGTAACCCCTAGGTACCAAAAACGTTTGCGGGAACGTCAGCTGTCAGCGTATACACAGTATATCATTTTATTACCGTATATTTTTTATCGCAATTAGTAATTTTAATTTTATTTTACCATTAGCAATAATACGTTAAGTTGAATTAATTTGTTTACAGAATCGCAGCATTTATTATATTAGTAGATATTTGTACTTTAATATTTTATATCATGTATTTAAGTACAATGTAATAAGTAGTTATTAATTTTTTGAGTCAATATCGAATTACCTTAGTATTGTGTGAAGAATATAGGCGTGTACGATATGATGTCATAAGACATCTAAAGTATAACTTTTTTCAAAGAGTTTCTTCATTCTTCAATATTGTAAGTCAAGTGCAATTTACTGCGAAATTAAAAAATTTGTTAGCACTTAAAATCACTTGTTATTTATTAATTATTATAGATATAGATAATAAACTAATAACCTATTATTATTTAAAACTTACTTTATAATATCTAAGTACTTATTACTAAAAATAAGTATTAACGATAGTAAAAACGGTTCACTCATAAATTATAGTATGAACTCATAAGTTATAACAGTATTATAATACGTGCTTATTAATTATAGGTACTTGCGAATTATAGTATAGGTACCTTTAAATTATTATAAAGGTAATTTTTGTGGCCATTATATATAGCCACATAAAAACAATAATTTATTTAGAGTCGGTTTGAATTAAAAACAAGTAATGTCAGGTAGGTACGTTGACTATTCAAATTCAACGTGTGATCAAATTTACATTACACTTAAATTAAAATAATTTAAAAACATGTAATCAACATGTCAATAGAATATTTGTATTAATGACAATGCTTAGTGCTTACTTATCTATGTATAGACAATTAGACATGTTATATGTATAATGTATATATCAAATAAAAAAGGTTAAAATTGACTCTGGTATAGTAGAACTTTATCTGACCTTAGTATAAACTGAAAGTCATGACCACAATAGATTGACTCGAATTAAAAGGCGTGGAATGACTTCTATATCTATAAATACAAAGTTACTTATTATATAACTTATAAAATTAAGATTTTTTCAACATTTGTTATCGATGTGTAATAAAATAAATTAACATAGGTACTTAACTTTGAAAAAGTATATTATTGGTAGGTATATTAAGGTGTTTCTACTTTTTTATAATCGTTCGAAGTTATTGCTGAAATCACAAAGATGTATAAATAAGTATTATTAAGCTAACATTACTAACAATATCGATAATCACAGTAAAATAATTTGCATTTTTCTAACGAATAAATTACTTGATTATATACCATATGCTTATATTTTTTAAAACAATATTAATAAATTAATGATTACAATGATTGTCTTTATATCATGACATCATATTATAATAATAAGTTAACTTAGTAAACTCGTTACTCGTTAGTAACAAACATTTTTTCACGTTGACTGTTATGGTGGAGATTTCGAATAACTTAATTTTAATTTGTTATGATTTCATATTATTGTAGTATTGACAAATTGTTATGATACCTATATTGTAGTTTTTTGGTTTGTCCGACTTGTATATAGCTATCATAGAAAAAAAGAAAAACCAATTTTCCTTATAAAAGTTATGATATATTACGTATTGATTTTACATTTTATAATGTACTCATAAATTTGAAAGTTGTTTTTATTTTTACAATGTATATATATTATGTATGTTATATATTATAACTGCAGTCTGCAAATGATATGAATAAAAATAATATTATATTATTTATCTTAATTAGTTGTTAACATGATGATATAAAATACATCATTACATGCATAATGCTGTAGTCGAACCACTCGAACCATCGAACTTGTTTACGATTTACCAATGTATTATATTTCCCTGGGTCGACTCGACTTCGAGCAGAACATTTTGGTTGAAAAAAGTACCTACTAAAAAAATAATTTAACATATCTCAAACAACCAGTAAGTTATAAATATTACGACACACACCGGGTAATCGCTATTCTGATACCTAGCAGGTAACTTGGTCAAAATTGTGCTTATTATTTTAAAAATCAGTTATTAAGTTTTTTATATTTCACAGTATTTTTTTCTAGACAAGCACACACACTGTGAAAAGCCATTGTACCACAGGGCTAAGGTGAATAGTGTAAATAAATAATAAAAAAAAAAAACAGAATTCAGTTGTGAACTATGGTATATTTAAATTTAAGCTTCCGGTCAGTGTTATTGTTAACATTTGGTCTGCATTTGTTGACTTAGTTGAGTGGTTAAAAATAGTATATATACCGGACTAGTTTAAAAATATTAGGTTTTATTTAATATACATATAGTATTATATACTTGAATAAATTATAATATAACACGATACTGACCAAATGCCCAAATATTAAATTGAATACATTAAATATGTTTATTAACTTTAGTTTTCATCACGTTTCAGGCTTTGTGTTTATTTATGTTTAATCAATTCCATTTGTTTGATGCCTTGGTGAAAATGTATATTTTGTCGTTTTCACTTCGTCGTTTATGTATTATAACTGCATACTGAGTGCGTAGATTAATCACCTGTACACAGTGTACATCTAATATTAAAAATATGTCTGATTACCTTACAATTTAATCGTCACGTTTTAAATTAAAAAAGTTATATTTATGAGTGACTCTTATAAATTTACAGAGTAAAATTTTACTGGTAAAGTAAATGTATAAAAAATTTTTACACTATTTGGGATTTTTATAAAACTAAAATAATGACCGATAAGTTATTAAATATTATAACTAATAATTAAAGAATGTTATTTTTTTCTTTATGGTAACAAAAGGATGATCAAAGATTATTGTTATTTTTCTTACTGTCTAACTGTCTTCATATAATATATTGTCAAAATTATCGTTACACCATTAAATTTATTTATTTATATAAATAGTTATAAGTATAAATTTATGTATAATATAAATATATATATGTAAATGTAATACATCTTATATAACTAAATACCATCTAACAATAAACACAATTTCCCAAAATCCATTATATTATTATAGGGTTGAGCTGCATGTCGCTAAAAGTTGAATTCGTTGTTTTTTATACCATTTTCAATAAGAAAAAAGCTTTCAGCTATATTCAAAAATAATTAAATAAAAACACCGTACTTTCTCGTATCCATATGATATTATATTATACAAGATAGAATACGTAGGTACACGTACCATCTATATCATTGTCGACATTTTATCCATTAGGTATTTTCTAAAAGTATAAAATGTACTATCGTGATGTATTGGTGGTTTAAGACTTTGTTATTTATTAGAGGGGAACCTTCACCAAGGTGTTTCCTTAAAACTTTGATAAACTGAAAACTGAATAGCATTATAAAGGGAATACAAGAAAATAAACGATGGAAAAGCGACATGTAGGGTTTTTTACAATTTATAAAAATAAAAAAATAGATACTTACTAGTTACCTACTAATAGATATTATACTTACCAAAGTATTTCTATGTTATGGTTGTCAGTTTTTCAAAAAGATAATGATTAAATATTTTGAACGTTCAGGTAATTATATTATGAGAAAGTAAACCTTGAAATGTTATCGAATGATTTTTTATTTTTATATTTTGCAGGTTATATATATTATATTGTTAGAATTCAGGTTTTTAATTTAAAAATATAAAAACAAAACATGTTTATTCACTAAAAATTCACACTTTTAAAATTGCCATAACTTGCTCCAAAGTTTAAAATAATAAAATGTAGTAGGAAAATAATAGCGTAAGTCTTAATAGTAGGTTAATTAATTTTAATCTTAAAAATAACGTAAAAAATATGTATAAGTTGTGCATTAGCTAAACGGTGACAATACAACGGATCCATCGAGACAATCGGGAGGGGCTACCAGTTACGAGTTATACGACTTGAGATTTTTAGAGGTCTTTAATTTTGCACTATACATTACAATATTGTAATTTATTGTACTTTGGGCTGCAGCTCGTATTAAAATAAAAATAAATAACTTATAATACCTATATTGTGCGTAAAAGAAAATACCTTCTTTAGTTTTTTAATACCTATTTTTTTTTATGAATTCAAATAATAATTTGAAAAAAAAAAATGCTTATTTCTGAAAATAAAACACATTTTGGTACTTATTAATTTTATTCTTGAGGTTTAGTATTATAAAAATGTATGTAAGTATACTATTTTAGAATCAATAAATTTAGACGATATGATATAAAAGCTTGGAAAATATAGTTAAATTGAATAAGTATTATTTATATGAGTAATATATTTTTTAATGTATTATGAAAATAAAAGTATGATTATACTGTTATAGACAATTTGGCTTCGAGACTTCAAAAATCTTAATCTAGTCTTATGAGTTTGTATTTTAACTATATTAGTTGTTACCTATTTACATGGGCACCTACCACCTTACACACGCACATCACTCATAAACATACACACACATAATATAAATATTATTCGTCGGTTTCCTGATTTTTTTTTTTTTTTTACTCTATAAATAACAAAACCTGTACCCGGAACACAGCCGTTCACTAGTATACATAATATACAATATCAACATTATATTATGTATCGAGTAGTTACATTTTTTCTTACACACTGTACACATATCATATGTATAGGTAACATGTACTCGATTGTTAGTACTACAAGACGTATTGTATACATATTTGTATTATATTAAAAAATAAACTGTGTATATTATACATGTACACATAAAAAATTATGCACGAGACTAACCGGCTGACCGAGCTCGGCGAACCAGTTATAAAGCCGCTCTCTTCCTCACATTCATCCAAACACAACGTACGGCCGGTCCACACCGTTTTACTTCCGCGCTCATATTATACAATTATAAGCATGCTAAACACGATGTAGCCGGTGTAGAATACTTAAGTCGGTTTGTGACAATATCGCATCGAGTGTAGACTTGGTTGTCAATAATAACAGAGTGTCATTGTCTTCTATAAAGTCAAAAGAAACACATTTCGACGGTATGTTCTATAATTAGTTGGTATAATTTATTTGGTACATCCAACTATACTTACACTTATAGTAGGTAATAAAATCGTTACTGAGAATATTATTTACAAAACAAAAAAAAATCTACATAAAAATGTTCAAAAAATTCGACATATTGTTATACATTATTGTATATATGTTCTTATGAAATAAATCATCATTAATTTTTTTTTTAAATAAGTTTGAACAAAAATATTGATACACATCCGTTTTAAAATAAATACACTTTAAAAAAATTGGGCGAGTGGATACCGTTCTGATGTACAGTAGGGTGTGTGAGGGAGTTACTGTGATGGACGTGTTGAGTTTGAATTAAATGATTTTATGAATACAAAAAACGATTCTTAGCGGAGACGGTCCAACAAAGTATATTATACAAAATACATTATATTATTTTAAAGTTATGCATATTTTATTTAGTGTTTTGTACTGAAAAAAATATATTTCTATTTAATTTGATGAAATAATTACTAACGCCCGGCAAAAACAAAAGGTAATAAAATATGTTATTATAATATTCTACTTTATTTTTCAATTAAACAAATGACAACGCCATATATTATCTAACCTTAAAAAACAAATACCAATGTGCAAAGTGCATTTAAATATTATCTCAGATAATAATAGATAGATAAGATAGATTATTATGTATTTTTATCACGAGCGAATATAGCTTCGTCGTCTACACACGATCATTGCCAAGGACGTTGGGTTTGCAGCGGAGAACTGGTTCGTTTGCGTGTAGGTAATATCGTGATGCTAAAACAGGTCGTACAGAATATTATCATAATATAGTTGATCTTGACCGTGATCTTGGATTTCTGGATTCCACAGGTCACTAGTTGAAATCTTACTTTATATTTACAAAATTCACGCAGTGGAGCATTTCAATAGATATAAATTTAACAATAACAAGAGTTAGATACTTAACATACAACCAATACGAATATTAAAAATGTAAGTTAATGCTATTGATGTGATCGGACTATAATATGCAGCAGTGAATAGGATTGTACAATTTTGTATAAATCTCTCGGTATTATAATCACAAACATAATATTACGCTCATTATAATTTATATTAGATACACGGTTTTCCTTTTAAGTTCGCGTGCTCGCAGATAATTGTTATGCATACTTAATATAGTACAACACAGTGTTGAATACATATCCACATTAATATTATATGATGGTCGATGGCTAATAATAATATTATTTTTTTGCGATGACGTGCGAGCGGGAACGAATACATTATTTTGTGCGCAGGATTTGTGCCTCGCCGTAGTCGAACCAAAACCTCTACCTACTTACCTTTTACCTCTTACCTATTACCTATAGTAAGACTATAATAATACGACGTATGATATGGATACGTATAAAATTGTTTAAAAATCTCCTCGCGTATATCCTCTGACCTCTAATGGTCTTATGGGCTCCCTGCACAATACTAAAATTATTCAACGACTGTTTCAAAGAACGGCGTCAAAAATATTTATTTTTGATAACTAATTAATGCATGTAACCCGTAACACATACCTAGTACCTACATTTTATCTATGAACTGTGTATTATTCTTATTGAATCATTGAGTATATAATGTCGTTTTTGCACAATTGATGGATTTGGTCGGTGAACCTACGGTTTGCTTTAGTTAAAATAAATTCAAGTTTTCAAATTAATAAATTAACAATAATAAATAATAATATAAACATAGTGTATAGATTATAGATAATACAAACCTCGACTTTAAAAAATAAATACAATATCCAGTCTCGTACTTTCGTGTTTTGTTTCGTAATATTTTTTTAATGATAATAATTCTGAAATGTATGCAATGTATGCGTATTTTGCAAGCGGAACAATAGTGAAAACATAATTGGCCGTTGAATTATAATAGGTACTTACTATAACTTTAACTAAGTATAATACTTAATAAAATATTTGTTTTGTATTTCATGCAAAATATTTAAATGATGCCACTAGTAAACCTTGTCAATTATATATTATTATTACTTATTACCTAGTATTGCCAGTATAAATTATTAATAAATGTAATCTTATATGGAATATAATATGGATATATTATAATGTCGTAGTCACATATTATATCGATGATCCATAGGTATATTATAACATAAGGACAAGACATTTATTGTTGAAACTATCAACATTTTTGAATAGGTATATAATTTAAATACTCATAATGTCATAACTAATGAAATATATTAATCCAAAATTTGATTTTTACAAATCGAAATATTCTGTGTTGAAACTTGAAATTGCAGTTAATTAAAAATGTATGTTGTCAGTCAAAAGAGTAAACAATTATAAAGAAATAATTTTCCAAAAATCTTGTTTTGTTGTAAAGGCTTAAAATTATAAAAAATTGTTTTTTTTTCTAATTTGTGAAATAATGGGTGTATTTTATTAAATGGATAGGTAACCCCGTAGTGTTATTGCTAATAAATTTAATATTAAACGAACGTCTTACTTGTTCGATCATATTGTTTTTCTACCTAACAGTGTTGTCAAACGTCAATGTAGTGAAAATGAGTATTGAAAAACTATAAAACCATAATTGAATATAGACTAATTGTAATATTATACAGTAATATTGTTATGTTATGGTGAAAGTACGCTTGATTAATAATCCGAATTTTTCGATGCAAAGAACTGCAGCAGCATCTCCGCCGCAGATGAGCTGCACAGATAAATTATTCGTCTACAACACGCCTATTGATATTATGCACGCATAACACATATAACACGTATTGCCACTTGTATTCAATGCATATTCGTAGATACGCTGTATAGCGGTATAATAATAAATTGAATTGGTGGAAATTGGGA
Source organism: Aphis gossypii (assembly GCF_020184175.1). Classification (NCBI taxonomy): domain Eukaryota; kingdom Metazoa; phylum Arthropoda; class Insecta; order Hemiptera; family Aphididae; genus Aphis; species Aphis gossypii. The sequence continues at coordinate 8,235,440 of NC_065533.1, read as the reverse complement.
CACTGGAGTTATAACGGCACGAAAAGAGATTGATTGTGAGGAGAAAGCATGTCTAAATGTTGCAGTCTATCTGTACCTAAGTATATATTATGCACGTAAACCTATATCATGCATTTATCTAAGTAGTAAGTAGGCTACTGCAGTAGGAGTATATGAAAATTATAAATACCTATACCTATACGTATAGGTATACGTATATATGCACAGTGCTGTACCTTATCATGCACAAAACCGAGTGCGTGTATATATATAGATAATAATATTAAAATGTTTACAAATGTATTAATTTTTACACTTTACACTGTAAGTCTGTAAAGTTAACAGTATTATAAGTTATAACTAAACTAACGATGCATAATGTGTATAATGATGTACATGGAAATGGTTGACATATTAATATGCTGTAGACTGGTGTAGTGCAATAATCCTCTAACTTTTTAACAGTCAGTTAAACCTAAGTTTTACAGTAGTTGGAAAACTACTAAAAGTGCAGGTACAGCTTAACACATATGGCCAATTGTTAGAATAAAATTATTATGTAGATAAAGTCGGGAAAAATTATTAGTTAAAAAGTTTTTTTTTTACTTTTAAATTTTTTTAGTTCGTTAACTACTTAATTAAAATTTTAGTTTTTAACAGTTTCATACAAAATCTAATACTATATTTATAATAGAAATAATCAAATAAACAATTGTGTTATACATTTATACCTTCTATAATATTTTTGTCATATTTCTTGGTAAAATAATATTATATATCGGTAGATTGAAAACAAATACTCATACTACTATTAATGTTACCAAGGTATTAATTAAAAAAATTAAATTTTTTTTGTTTAATTAAGTAATAGTTTTTGCTTTATTAATTTAAAACTTAGCGAGTAAAATTTATTATTTTTAACTATTTTTATTAACTTCGAACAACAATTTTTTACTCATTTAACTTAAACTAATTATTTTAATTATATCGTTCCCGTCTTTGCTTATTAATATAATACCGGTTTTAAATTTTAATTCCCACATGCGCTTAAAAGACATAGTTACTCTTTTCTATGTATAATATCATAAAATACTAATATAATATAAATTGTTGTTGATTTAAAAAATTATCTGTTCTTGTTCAAACACCGATACACCTCATTTGACTACAGGAAAAAAAAATCTAGAATAATGTCTCCGAACAGTCCAAACCATCATGCATGGTAAACAACTAAAATGAAACAGTCAAATGGAGTATAATATAATATAAAACCTATAGGTATTGAATTACCGACTCGTAAATGACCCATATACGATTAAATTTGATAATATTTCATAAGCTTAGCGTAATATAAAATGAGTAGAGTTTTCTTACGCCTCCTCAATTATTCGCGCTTTCACGTATTGTGAAAATGAAAATATAATTTCGAAGTTACAGATATAGGTGGTATTATTATTGTTGTTTGCACTTATTAAACATAACAAGATTGTTATTGAATATTAAATTATTATTATTTAAATAATAATTGTTCGTAGATAAAAATAAAATAATTTAACACGTAAACTAAGTATATGAGAATGGCGCCTTCCGCAACATGCTTCAATTTTTTTCCGCCCGAACTGGTTTATATACGTCATAGTTTGCGGTTATTATTAAAATTATACTATATTCTGCAACTAGGAAATTATTTTCTCCTACAATATTAATACGTTTTTTATATAAATGGATTGTTTGTGCGTGAATTATTCGCATCGATACAGAGCTTACTTAATAAACATAATTTACGTGTTTAAAAAATATTCAAAAACCAACATTTGAATTAATCTAAATTTTATACTTCGTTACCTTTACCACGCGAGTTATATTTTAAATTAATGAGAAATAAAGTTCACAGGCAATTAGAATCGATTAATATTAATTGTCTAATGGGCAACCAAATTTCCTAAACGATTTCAAACCTCTATCGTATAATGTGGACATGTGGTCGTTGTTTCACACGTGGTGAATCCGATTTTAAATTGCCTTGACAGTTGACATTCGTTTATAATATTTAATTAGGTAGTTATATATTTAAGTCAACGTCATCACATAAAACTCGGTAAATGTTGTAACTCCATTCACAAGGCGTCAATCGTGTTTAATTTTAAACGGACATCCACTATAAGCGTCTAAAATGAATGTATTAAACACATTTTTGTAATTAGTGAAAAAGCGATATGTTTTTCAAGTAAATTGCAAAGTGGGAGATGCTGCCGAATTCTGGGCCCAGTTCACACCTGTGAAACCTCTAAACTCTGTTACTCCGTTTCAGCAACACGTAATAATATTTACAAATTTTAGATTCCGAAATTTTCAAAATTTTTCTCGATTCCCGAGATTATTATCTATGTTGAACTATAAATAATAATTAATTAATTAATATAAGATCCCACAAAAGATATTTTTATATCTGTGTATAAATATTAAAAATACATAGGCATATATATTTTTTTAGAATTTTAACGAAATTCGTCAAAATCACATAAAATGACAAACTATTTTGTACTTATAAAACATTTTATTTTTATATCTGTTTTAATTTTTTTTTATAATCTGTAATTTCAGTTTTTACACGATAAGATCAAGTGATGTAAATTTAACATAAAATAATATTAAATCAAATTAATAAATAATAAATCTTTTTATATTGAAACCTTAAAATCTAAAAATATACAAAGACAATAATTTTTATAGACAATTTAAACGATACATAACGAAATGTTATAAATGTTAAAAATGCGATGACACAAAAACTGCAGTCTGAAATTGAGATGAGAGACACTATACTATACTTACTACTTCATACAACCTTATATCATGTAAGTAGCATTTCATTGGTAAAATTATATCATAAAAAAATAAATATGTAAGAATTTAAGAATTCATTCTTTATCACTTAATTATATCATTATTAAAGTAATAATTGAATTAAAAATAATTTCCAACGTTACAAATAGTACTTAATAAAGTACTAAAATATTTTAGACGTTATTTAGGTAACTATTTATTTAATATTAAAATATATGAAATATTTTAATTTTTGATAACTTCGTTTTCTGACTTGATAAAATTTGTTAAAAATATATAGTTTTATGAATTCGGCCTTGAGTATTATATATTAATAATGATGGTGAATTAATGAATGATAATATTATACATTTTATATCATTCAATCTGCTTGTTGCCAACGTGCTGTACGGTGATAGTTTATTATTTTTAAACTTGACATTTCATTTATTAATAAATACTTAAACACTCTTTGAATGCGTGAGTAGCTACCTACTGTTTACCATCGATCCGTCTATAAAATGTAAAATAACGTCATTTTATATAGTTGTAAGTGTATTTTATCTATTTGTATATTGCTATTTTATGCGTATATAGGTACACTACATAGTACATAGATATATAGGTAATAAATGCAATTGATTATATTTCCTGTAATGAAAATCAGAAGATTACCTCTGAGGTAAAAAATTAACGTTCATTGATGTTGAACGATGTGGAGGAAAAATACCTTCAAATGTTGTTGGAATGTATTTCCTGTACACAGCAAACTGTAAAAATAAGCCACTGACTATAGTGTAACAAACATATTAAATACCATAGGTACCTATTTCAAACTTCAAAGTCATATTATACCCGAGTCTTATGCATGGTCTTTGCATTCTTATTACTTATACATATATATAATAACATCATATGATGTATCTACCTACGTGTTATACGTATTTGGAGATACGGAGGGGCATCGTTTTTGAAATCTTATATTTTCATACACTGTGCTGCGATGTGAAGTATTTTATAATAAATGGGTATATTTCAAATATCATAATATTCTAAAGTAATTCTTGTTATGGTATGCGAGGTATACCTACTAATAAAAATACCTCAAAATACCGCGCATACTCCCGCAGTCCCGTCGTGTAACAAAACAATAAATACATTTTTAGCAGATCTCGCAAAATATGTGTTGGAATTATTCACGCATCCTTACCTGTAAATAGTGTGTACATAAACACGTTTAATCAACCATCATATTAATATGTACTTCAATGTAAATTATCTTATGACTGAGAATAAATTAAATATAGCATTTTTATTAATTATTACATCTGAGAATGAATGTAACTAATACGTGGTAACAAACAATGATATTTTTTATCATTTGATAGTTTTTTTTTAGTATTCTCCACAAATAATTCAACAATATGAAGTATTTTCCAGTATATATTATATTATAACTATTAAATTATGTATAATTTAATTATAACTAATCAATTGAAATACCTACTATATTCAATATCCATACGCACCGTTGGCACATTAGCAAGGGATGAGCAGTTAAACGTAGTGTTATAGGGTATCGGCTATTTTAGAGGCCCGTTGAAATATATTTGTAACTTTTGAATGTTTAAACACTTATGTTATAGGTATTAAATAATATTTTATGATGTATAATATTATATTGTATTAAAATATTTTGGAACCTGCGCACATTCATTATATTATTATTTAATAGCTATAATCGCTAATTTGAAAAGCTAGAAATAATCACCAACTGCAGTATGCACAACGAAAATTATTCAAAAATATTTATTAAGAAGTGTATTTTAATTTCAAACAATGATAATTATATTATTTACTATGTACGTTGTTTATTATTCCTAATTTGCACACTATAATAATAAACATAAAATTAATGTTCTTTTTTATTTTTATATTTTAGAAAAATGATTTCAACGATGTGCGTGGAAGTAATAGTATTATTGACTAGGTACTTTCCATATACACTTCATAATATTTTTAAGTGAATAAATGAAGACTAAGGAGTATACAAAAAAAGTATGATTTAAAACGATAGTCAGCATGTTAAAAAATAATAAATTATTAATTCTGACATTTTTGAAAATCTATATGAAGAGTTATTTAAAATTAAAAATGGATATATTATATTACAATATTGCATATTGCATATATTTATTATTTATATTACTATTGTCTGTAGGTATTAGAAATTTATTTTTCTTTTCGTAATAATATAAGTTCAATTATTTTTTAAAAAAAAATACTATAATATTACTATTTACTAGCTGTTATTAAATACGTTTTAATTAAATACAGATAATACATACAACGATATAAATAGATCCGTCGAGTCGTCGAGAAAAGTTACAAGTCCTGACGAAAAATATATTTTGAATAACAACAAAATAACAAAAAATCGTTATTTTTCATTTAAATATTTAATGTTGTCAAATTTTAAACTTTACAACCACTCATAAAAGTGTAAAAGCTAAAAGGCTTTACAGTTTTACACAAAACTCTTTTTTAAATTCCAGTTTTAGCTTTATTTTTATATATTTACAATTTATACTAATAATAGCACAATGGCAAAATATCATAATATTATAATTTATTAACTTTATTTAGCATATTTAACTTTTATTTCACTCATAATTTACCTAGTTATTAAAATACACATGTATACATTTAAAATACTAATAATAATATAATTCAAACATAATCAAAAAGTGTGTTGATACTTGATTTACATTAAAAAGAAAATAAAATTACTTAAAATTAAAAAAAAAAAACCTATATATATTTTGATTGCACATAATTGCATACATATTAAAAGATTTTTTAGTGTCTGCTGTCAAATTCGTCTTAAGTAATAGTACCTACTCGAGAAAATAATAGGTTTCATTAATATTTTCATTATTGAATACTACTTAGTATCTATTTACTGGCTTAACCAATTCGCACCCGAACCTGTTTATCGTAGGCCATACGCGCCGGATTTAAATCAATTGAAAATCAATCGTGCAACGTTGCCATTTATCATCAGGTAATTATAAAATCAAAAATTATATTTTTTCGTAGGTCGTGCTAATTTAAGTAGTAAAAACTAAAAACCCAGTCGATAAAGATAATATTATATTAATATATTATCAAAATGCATTTATCAGTTATCTATATAATATATTATATGTGTCAATTCACAGTTGCGCAAGCACATTAAAAGGGAATACTACTTTAAAATGAAATTTAATATAATCATTTCAAGGTTAAAAACTTAGTTTTTTTGTTATTTTGAATATTGCGTGAGTAGAAATCTTGTTTCTGTAGATATGTTGGCGTTGTGTTAAAAAAAACTGCAGTGCGCATATCAAAACCAATAATTTAAAAACAAAGTTATCCCAAATTAAAGAGTAAATTAATAAGTCATAACCATGAGTCGGAATCCGAAGAAAGTTTAAGTGGACGCTCAAGGTAGGTGTGAAAGAAAAGTATACAAAGATTTAACTTTACAATCGAATAAACTAATATGTACCGAGCTTTCTACGTCATGTAGTACTGCTAATCACTCTGACATTTAATAATACAGAGATTTATATACTCTAAATGTCGAAAAATATTATCTTCAGTTCTTATATCACTTAACGAGACAATTAAACACATTTTTAATTTAGTAATTTCAACGAATAAAAACTAACAATTAACATAGTTAATATAAATAATATTACCTATTTTGAATTCGTGCACAACTAGTTCAAATTTTTTATGCAATTTCAATAATTCTGATATTTTTAGTGATGGTACTTTACCTTTTCACGTTTTTATCAAATGTATGGCATTTATACCTATGTATATATATATATATATATATATATATATATATATACATAGATTTTAAATACCACTAGTTATTGAATTTTTATCATTTAAATTATTTGGATTTTATCGATGTTATTATATATTAGTTTGGCAATTAAATACAAATAAAATACAAAAATGTATCAATTCATTCAGATTCTGAAATGCAGCACATTTAGCAATGCTAAATGTATTTTCATACAGCGTAACAAACCGTGGGGTGTTATGGTTTTTTTATTTTGAGTGCAAATGTCCATTAACTCCCGGGGCGCAAATAAGCTATACTCCTATTTTGCTATAGTTGCTACTTGCTCGTCGCGCGAATTCACCGACAATAGGTATAGGAAGGTATTAGTTTCTATTGTATTTCTTAACTCTGACGACCAAAATCGGTTGAATC